>NW_017537105.1:46873-101588 GCF_001853355.1 Bactrocera latifrons | reverse complement strand
ACCGAGTTGTTGACGAGTGCTCTCAGAGAGCAGGAGGGCAAGCCGAGTAGAAAATCGTTCGGTTGTCTGTTGTAATTGCAGCTTCTCGACGTCGAACTGTGTTTGATGGCGTGCGTTTTTTGCTGCACAGATGCCCGTGCGAATCTTGGCTGCAACAAGATAGTGGTCCGAGTCAATGTCAGGACCTCGGAGCGCATGCACATCTAAAACACTGGAGACGTGTCTTCCGTCTATCACAACATGATCGATCTGGTTGGTGGTTTTTCGATTCGGAGACAGCTAGGTAGATTGATGTATCTTCTTATGCTGGAATCTAGTACTACAGATAACCATATTTCGGGCCCCGGCGAAGTCGATCATCCTCAACCCATTTGGGGATGTTTTCTCGTGGAGGCTGAATTTACCGACCGTAGTGCCAAAGATACCTTCTTTGAACTCCCTGGCGTTAAAGTCGCCAAGCACGATTTTGACATCGTGGCGGGGCCAGCTCTCATAAGTGCTTTCCAAGCACCCATAAAAGGCATCTTTGGTCACATGGTCCTTCTCTTCCGTTGGGGCGTGGGCGCAAATCAGCGATATGTTGAAGATCCTCGCTTTGATGCGGATTGTGGCTAGAAGTTCATTCACCGGGGTGAATGATAGTACTCGGCGACGGAGTCTCTCTCCCAAAACGAATCCCACACCAAACTTCCCCTCCTTTATATGGCCACTGTAGTAAATGCCACAAGGACCTACTCGTCTCTGTCCTCGTCCCGTCCAACGCATTTCTTGGACGGCGGTGATGTCAGCCTTTATTTTTACGAGGGCAGCGGCACCTTCCTAATTAAGGGACCGAACATTCCAGGTGCTTGCCTTCAATTCGTAGTCCTTATTTCGTTTGCCATGGTCGTCATCAAAAGTGGGTCTCTCATCCGAGGCTGTTGTTGCGTTTTCATTGGGATGGTTTTTTTTACGTGGCGGGTCCCAAATCCAGCGCATAAACCTATGCAGGGAATGTTTCGCCTTCTCACTTTAGCTCGCCTTCAAATGGATGTTCTTAGGCTACCCAGAGGATACTTGGTCAAGTAATGGAAGTCGTGAGCTGCTTGAGTCATATGTAAAAGAATCGTTTCTGGTCACTCCCAAGTGAATGGTGATCAGAGAACTTCCTCACTTGCGTGAACTTCTACACATGACTCCATCCATGAATTTTCTTCACTAATTCTATTTTTGTGCACAAAACATGTACAATGGGTACATGAGTATTATGCTCCCAAAAAAGGTATGTATACTTGTATGTAGTATATTATTTTTGTCTTCACACTAAAATAACTAAAATGTCCTTTCTTTATTCAATACGATAATTTACACTAATGACTTCTAACAGCAGTGTCAACAAACCATAACCACACTCAACTCTGATTTTCGTTCAATTGTTGGTGACCCTGCGCCTACAATTACAATAATGGAGGCTTTTCAGGAATACTTGAAGCAGGGCGCTTTTGCTAGCAAATCGAAAAGATTGCTCTTTAATAAATCTTATTGTTTCAAAAATAAAACAATTTTAAATAAAAAAATAAATAATTTTAAGTGCAACATAAAAGGGTTATTAGTTTAATACATTACAATCACTTTAACGAATTCGTTTATGCATTCACTATGCTTTAACTTACTGATGAAAAAAGGGCGATGTGGCCAACTACGTTCGCACTGAATGCCTATCGCCGTATTTCGTGGCTAGCTATTGATAACGCGCCATCATCACCAAATGAATCACGGAGAATTCCTCCATATTGTGTTTCGCAGTCGGTCTGCCTGCCTCAGCGCCTAGACGACTACTAATGGCGATGCCTGATGTCTTTTTAATTTCTCTTTGGCAACAGCTTGACACAACAAGGTAGACAGTAGGTATTTCTGAGCAAGCGCGCTCTGTCTCTGATTGCAGGTATGGCAGTTCAAATCAACTCAAATTAAACACTTCATGCTCCTCGTCTGATTAAATGTTCCTTTTTCCAGTACAAGTGTTGTATGGATATAACAAATGTTGGTAATACATGAACTTATTTTCTTTGTCTATTCTATTTTTATATTTCTATTTACCAAAATATAAGTTTTCTCTTAAAGCGTCGGAAAAATTTCTTATAGACTCTGTCTTTTGTTGTTTTATTTCCGTCTATCTGTTGATTCTCAATATGAAATTGAATTTGGCGCCACTGCGGATAAGTAATTAGAAGTGCCTTTTATGTCAATCGACCTTCAACAGCCAAAATTGTGTTAAACATTTACATATGTATGTATATGTAACATGCAAAACATCACTTGATTGGAAAAATTATGTACACACAGCAGAACCTAACTTCTAGTCACAACTTATATGTGACCGAAATGGCCTTTTCTGAAAGAATATAATTACTTTTGAATATTTATCCAAACGGTAGTAGGTCCCTACATTTAAACTTGATACCTTTGTAACCGAGTTGAATTTTCTTTAACAAATAAGATTTTAGTTCGAGAAAGTTTTGAAAAGTAATTCTCAAACTTTTTGATGCCGGCGATTTCGGCGAGAAATGTATAATACTAGAAGAGATTTCATCGTCATGAAGGCACGGTAAGAATTACTGAGGAGTGAACTATTTCGCAACTAGAAGAGGTTTCATCGTCATGAAGGCACGGTAAGAATTACTGAGGAGTGAACTATTTCGCAACGCAAATGTTATACGTCCACGGAGGCATGAACCATATTTACAGTACTACTAAACGACGCAAACCAGACCGTTTTAAAACACCTACTATGGAAAGAAGCATGGCGCGTTAAAAAACAAACTTATAGAACTAAAACCGGAAAATCTAGAATAAACGAGCGAGGATGGGCTAAGTACGGATGTAATCGAACATTTTATACTCTTGGAAATTTCAAGGTTCAAGGTCAGCTAAATATCTTCACATTTTGACATTATTGTAAAATATAGCGAAAGGATTCTACTTCACTATCCGACGAACTTGTGACTATAGAAAGTAAAAAAGAGTGAAAATTATACTAAATCATTCTCAATCAATTTTGTCTATTTTACTCAATACCACATACTACATAAAAGCCTCTGCGTTTCTGCGGCTAGCTCAGGCGGATGTTCCGAAATTCTACTATTAGTTGTATAGAGACTAAATCAGGTTTTCAAAGATTCGTAAACTTTTGTCTTAGGTATTTGGGAGTTAAGGGTAGTATTGGCCCGATTCAGTCCTTCTATTATTAGGAAAGGATTCTCTCCGAATTTCAATTACATATATCACACTTTAACCGATTTTTTTGGTAAAACAACTAAAGCAATATAGGCACTGGGCTTGAAAAATGTCGGTTCGATTTCTAAAAGATTTAGTCATAATGTGATGTGATACATACCATACAACCTTGAAGTGAACTAAACTATTATACTCTGGAGCAACATGTTGCAAGGGTATAAAAATAATAACAAGCGACGGAAAGTGGTATCAAAATGCCACGTATGTGGAAGACTACCCACTTAAGAGAGGGTCATGGACGCAGACTCTCTGTCCTCAGAGAATTCCGTAGGCATGCCTGTGATAGTAAGAAATTACCTTGCAAAAGAGCAATCGTGGAAATCTTGCCCTAAAGTAATAAGAAAGCGGTTCCGGGACAAGGGAAAAATACATGATAGGAGGGTTGTTTGTTTTAATGGGCACACCTTACTTATGATCACGATCACTATTTGGTTCGAAGGCATTTTAAACCCTTCTTACAGCCTTAAAAACAAAAGAAGGGCGATCCATCAGGATATTTTTATGGGCCTTGGCCCCTTGACTTTTTTTAAAATTGGGTGTAGCCCCACCCTGTAATGGGCGTAATATTTATATCTCCTAACTAACTACACTAAAAGTAAATTAACCAAATTTTTCAGAGAGAGTCTTTTCGGCACCTCCTCAAATAAATATGTTTCGGAAATAGGACAATAAGCATGACATCGTCCAACTTTAGGCGAAATTGTACATCTCAAGATCGACTAGATTAATTTCAACCAACTTGGTGCGTAACATTATATTGACATTCCTTGTCAATGATAAAATGATCGCTATGGGACCACAACCATGTCTATTCCTCATATAAGCACAAGTATTCGTTCTATCGAACGCTAATGAAGCACTAGGGCTAAAACTTTGCAAAAATAATGTTTTTTATACTTGCCATCTCAAGTGTAAAAATTGTCGAAATCGGACCTCTTTAAAGCCCCAGATACCGAATGTGTAGATGCCAGTGCCCTTGGCAGAGTTTTTACATAACATTCATATTAATAAGTCAATATGTAAGAAATCTAGCAAAATTAAATGAACGTATAACATTAGTTATAATTTATTTTAGTGCCGAATCCTTTATCCGGATTATTTATATACATACAAAAATAACTTTATATCTCTCTCAATTAATT
The DNA here is from genome assembly GCF_001853355.1 of Bactrocera latifrons. Taxonomy (NCBI): domain Eukaryota; kingdom Metazoa; phylum Arthropoda; class Insecta; order Diptera; family Tephritidae; genus Bactrocera; species Bactrocera latifrons. Next base: position 97,170 of record NW_017537105.1, on the reverse strand, counting down.
TAAAGGTTACAAACACCACTTGATGACCTATTGACAATATAAAGTAATTCCTATTATTATGTTATCGCAGTGGCGCCAAAGACGAATTCATATTAAGAATCAACAGATAGACGGAAACAAAACAACAAAAGACAGAGCTTATTAGAAATAGATCCGACGAAATAGGAGAAAACTGATGTGCCCACAAAGTAAGAATGAAACTGACTCAAATATTACAATCATTTGTTATGTAAATACAACACTAGTACTGGAATATAAGAAGATTTAATCACTCGAAGAGAATCATATAATATATTAAATTTGAGTTGACTGCCTTACCTGCATTCAGAGAGAGCGCGCATGCTCAGTAGAAGCTACGGTCTACCTTGTTAGGAATTAAAAAGACATCAGGCATCGCCTTTAGTAGGCGCTTCGTTGTTGAAGCAGGTAGGCAGACTTCGCTGAGAAGCACAACATGGAAAATGTGTCTTCGATTCATGGATTTCAAAATTGACGATGATGGCACGTTATCCACGAACTAGAGGCAAAGTATGGGGCAGCCAGCGAAAGCAGTTCTCTGAACCGCCCCTCTTTATGTCACCATAATCACTAACTTAAAGCATAGTGAATGCGTGAACGAATTCGATTGCCTTCGCTAATGTGATTGTAATATGGTATTGTGACATAGCCTACGTTCAATTGCTTTAGCGTATTCTTAAACTAATAATCTTTTTGTGTTGCACTTAAACTTGTTTATTTTACAAGACTTAAGGAAAATATTTTAAGAAATATATATATTTTTAAATTAAATTGTTTTTTAATAGCGAATCTTTTCGGTTTGTTTTTGTTGGCAAAACCGCCCTGCACAAGTACTCCTTAAAAAATGACTTGACTTGGTGTGGCTTTGGTTTGTTGACACTGTTGTTAGAAACCATTAGGGCAAATTATTGTTTTGACTACAGAAAAAAAGTGTAGTTATTTCTTTAAATTTGGTTTAAAATTAACAGACACACTTGCATATATACCTAATGACATATAAACTTTATTTCTACATATCTTGACCAATTATATTATTATAGCAAATATTTATGTGTTGTTCATACGTAGCAGGTCGAATCAGATTGAGTAGTCCAGTTAAAAATTATTGTAATAAATTCTCACAAGCTTTCTTAATAGATAATTTCATTTAATTTAACCGAAGAATTAAAAAATATGCAGTTACTCATATGACATATTGATAGTGAAGTCCTCTGGCTTTCCAGTGACGTCATTTGCATACTCCTTTGTTTATTTAAATAAATTACCTGGTGCTATATATAAGGTGTTTATTCATGCTTGGTACTGTATTATTTATAAAATCTCTTTCTAGTTTTATGTCTATACATATTACAGTTGGATGCTTAAATATTGGGCGTGGCTCACTATCTAATTAAAGGCATATTAAGTAACTTCTACCACCTCCTCATATAATAAGCAAATTAATATAATGATCACGCCCACCCGCCATACACATATATAACGTTTTTGTTGAAAAACTAAAAGTGCAAAAGTTTGATGACTAAGTAAAAAAAATACACCGGGAACATTAAGTTTTACAACCAAGATGTTGCTTAAAGCTTCAACGGAAACATTTTAAAATGTGTTGAGCGCCGCCCCCTTTCAGGTGAAATCATATACCCCAGAAACTAGTTTACCAATATCAACCGCCTCATATCTAAAAATGATCGAAATCGGACCTTAACCTTCGTAGAAAGCGATATCGCCTCAGTGCAAAGTGTCTGATCTTCTACCGCAAATAAACAGTGAACCTATGGGACGGACGGACGGACAGACTATCACTCGGATTCCAACTGATCTTATCGTCCTAATCATTTACATAGACATAACACTATATCTAACTCGATTAGTTTTAAGTACATTACAATTTGATAGTTTAATGAAGAAAACTATTATACTCTGTGGCAACATGTTGTATGTAAAAGACGAATTAATGCACCGTAGCATACCACATTGGTTCTTGGTGAGCTTTTCACCAAATTTTTCCAATGACTTCTGACTATTCAGCAAACTCAAACGACCGCTCAGGGAAAACCGTTTTGCGTCAATTGAAGACATTAAACGTGATTCGCTACGCGGAGTACAGGTTCTTCCGGAAATCGACTTTAAGGGGTTATATCCACTTGTGATTTTCAAAAAATCGATATTTTTTTGTTTCCTTTTTTGAATGTACATATATTCAAGAATATTCTCTGAAAATTTCAAGTTGATCCGACTAATATTTTCGGAGATACAACCTTGAAAAGGTGGACGTTCGAGGTCAGGTATAAGCTGAGGGCGCAGGAATTAAAACTTTAAAGGCGTTTATCTCAAAACCGTGTTTTCAGAGTCGGTGAGGCTTACTCATATATATTTTTCAGGTAATGATCAAAGGAATAAGGTTTTGGACAATAATTTCGATTTTTTAAGCCACTTTGAAGTGAAAAGTTTTCATGAAAAACTGAATTTTTTTTTTGAACAGCCGCCATTTTGTCAAAAATCAAAATTTTGACTAGACCTTCCATCATTTCCTGTATTTATTTATCACAAAACTAAATATTTTTGGTTTTTGGTTTTCGGATAATTTTCACCAGAGATATTTTGCTCACCGCCAAGCACTTTTTTTCGGACGTCTCTCCGCAGATCCTCTACAGGAGCTAGGGGATCCAATATTTTTTTAAATAAGCCGCTGATTGTTAAAGTACATTAAATTCTGTTTAAGTACATGTTTTTCATTAATATATAAAATAAAATGCCTCTTTGGAAAAATCCAATTTTCTGCCTCGCAAGTGGATACGAGTATAACCCCTTACCTATTTCGAGGATTGAAAGACCGGCACAAGAGTGTTGTGGTCAAGGGGTATTACTATTTTAAAATTATGAACAAATTCTCACTATTTTTAGCTCATAGTAGTATAACTTTTACGTCATTCTAGAAGATCTTATGCAGGGATATATGTCAGTCAGTGTGCAAGTTATAGTTTAATAAAATTTAATAGAATGTTCTTGAGCAAAATCAAAAGTTAATACAATTCCTGTTCCAATATACAGTATATGTTAGTCACTTTCAACTTGACTTTAAATAAATTTGTATGATATTTTTCTGCAATTAAGTAAACCAATTTATACTGGTTATGAAATGAATTGGACTAACCACGTATCACTAACAAAATTAATCCCAATCCTCTAGTTGATATTTTCTACTTCAATCCAATTTAATAAACTTAGCATCTTCGGTTGAATCTCATGTGATTTATTAATAATATTCTTGCAAGAAACTTTAAAGTACACGGACCTGCTTTTTAATTCGCAAAAAAGAAATAAATAAATGCAAACAAAAATAATAATACGCCTGGTCTCAGAAGTATCACAAATGTCGAAATATAAAAGCTTGTAAGTGAAATAAGGCGAGCTAGACGTGAGTGGTACATAAATCGTTCCCCTTTCATTCATCTGCAATTGAAGTCTGCTGTACGTAAATTAAGAGCAGCGCTTAAGTGTGCGGAAAAATACAGTACTGAAAATTATATAAAGAAACTGTGCCGAAACTCAACAAGCAAACAATACTCCCTTTGGAAAGCACAAAAACGCATTAAGAATATATCAACACGCCCAAAAGAGACATGAGGGGTAATTGGGCTCGAATTGAAGAGGAAATGGTCATTTGCTTTGCAAGCCACCCAAGAAATGTATTTTAAGCTAAATACCCAAAAAACGATTTTAAGCTACCCACTTTCCCCGACACCACTAAGAAGTCATTCTTGTTTAAGAGACTTCAACTTTTGAAATTAAAAGGATCATAAGATATATACTAAAACATCGTGGGGACACCGCAATACAAGTATTATTGAAAAACTATTCCAACAAATTGGTGTACTCTCTTTGCTTTTTATGCAGTTTACAGGTTCAAAGACTATCCAAATTTAAGGAAGGCTCAGGTGGAGAAAACACATTTCAAGCCAAGTAAAATTCATGAAAATAGAAGTAAAATTAAAATATATCTTATATATAACAAGTAAGGAAGGGCTGAGTTCGGGTGTCACCGAACATTTTATACTCTCGCATGACAAGTTTCATTAAGATATCTCAAGTATCTCAGTTTACTCAAGTTACAGCTTGCACGGACGGATAGACAGTCATCCGGATTTCAACTCTACTCGTCACCCTGCTCACTTTGGTATATGTAACCATATATCTGACGATATATACCGTTATTAGCAACTTTATTGCGAGAGTATAAAAAAGAATGCTCTCTGAATTAAAATAAAATATCTGAGATATTTACCGATATTTTCGGTGAAAAATTAGGTTAAGTTATGTTAGGCACTGAGTTCATCGTGTTCGATATCAGGGATCTTGAAAAGTTATAGTCCGATCACGACAATTTTTCCACAAGGGATACCTCAGCTCAAATACCGTATTTGTGTAAAGTTTTATTCCGCTGTCATCATTGGTTCCTAATGTATGAATTATATAGAGAAGGCATCAGATGGAATTCAAAATAGCGTTATATTGAAAGAAGGCGTGGTTGTGACCCATATTTGGTACATGTCCTCAGGGTGTTAAGAAAATATTATATACCGAATTTCATTTAAATCGGTGGAGTACTTCCTGAGATATGGTTTTTGGTCCATAAGCGACGCCACGTCCATTTTCAATTTAACAAAAAAAACCTGGATGCAGCTTCCTTCTGCCATTTCTTCCGTAAAATTTAGTGTTTCTGACGTTTTTTGTTAGTCGGTTAACGCACTTTTAGTCATTTTCAACATAACCTTTGTATGGGAGGTGGGCGTGGTTATTATCCGATGTCTTCCATTTTTGAACTGTATATGGAAATGCCTGAACGAAACGACTGTATAGAGTTTGGTTGACATAGCTATAGTAGTTTCCGAGATATGGACAAAACACTAAGTAGGGGGCGGGGCCACGCCCACTTTTCCAAAAAAATTACGTCCAAATACGATCCTTTGTGCCAAATTTCACTTTAATATCTTTATTTATGGCTTAGTTATGACACTTTATAGGTTTTCGGTTTTCGCCATTTTGTGGGCGTGGCAGTTACCCGATTTTGGAAATCTTCGAACTTAACCTTTTTATGGAGCCAAGAAATGCGTGTACCAAATTTCATCACGATATCTCAATTTCTACTCAAGTTAAAGGTTGCACGGGCGGACAGACAGACGGACGGTATATATAACCCTATATCTGACTCTTTTACTTTTAGGACTTACAAACAACCGTTATGTGAACAAAACTATAATACTCTCTTTAGCAACTTTGTTGCGAGAGTATAAAAAGTAATCACAAAATGTGTTGCTAAACGCATAACTGAACAACGCCTGGACCAATTTTGCCAATTCTTTTTTTGAAATGTTCTTTGAAGTTATAGGATAGTTTTTACGAAGAGAAAACTTCGGATAATTGCCGGAAAACCCCTAAACAGTTGTGGATCAAGGAAGGTTTAGAAATAAAAATACCTTATACTCTTCACGAAGCAAAGTCGTAAAATTTGATAATTCCAAAAATTAACTTTTTTCCATACAAATTTAATTTAAATGTTTGTTTGTTTTGTTTTTCAATATTTTGATTTGTAAATTAATTGAATCATTCAATTTCGGTCGCTTGCTCTTTGATTCCGGCTATTCAAAAGAAAAATTATTGAAAATTATTCACTGAAAACTTTACATATGTGTGTTTCACACGAAAGAGGTCGCCCTAATCAACGTATGGCAGCCCAAGGCAAAGCAAGGCAAGAAATACCCCAGGATACGGTGAGATACGTGCGGAGTTATGGATCGCGGTCAATCAGCGAGCGATCGTCACGATGTCACAGCACGACTTTTCAAACAACAGTTACGATGTTTGATTGACTTTATCTTGAAGCAACGTATATGTGGTGCTGTTGGATGCTAGATGTACTCTGTTGAGTGGCAAAAGAGATGTTTTCCGTACCCACACATTCTTCTTTGGATGATGGTTACACCAGATCAAATTGATGAAATCATTTCTGCTCAAATTCCTGATGTAGAGAAAGATCCAGTCTTATACGATGTGGTGGAAACCAATATGGTTCACAGACCTTGCGGACACTACAATCCCTTTTCGGTTTGTATGTCTGACAATAAATGCACGAAACACTATCCACTCGCTTTTCTTTTGGAAACACAAACTGGAAATAATGGATATCAACTCTATCGGCGTCGGTCAGAATATTCAACAGAATATTCAGCATTCAACTTAGAAGAGTGAATATCGAAGTTGACAACACATGCATCGTACTATACTCACCATTATTATCGAATTCACATTCAAAACTCATATCAATTTTTAGTATTGCAGTTTGGTGAAATCGATCAAATATGTTTGATCCAGAACATTGCTCTATTCGGAAATGCCCTGATATTATACATGGAATGCATCGTCGAAGAAATAATTGCGCAGAAAGCAAGGCCAACAAGTAGATTGACATCCAGGTGTGTTCTCAAGTAATGCGTTAGGACGAATTTACAAAGTCCACCGAAAACAACGATTGTTTCTACCTTCGGTTGCTATTGATTAATGTAGGCGGTTCAACTTTATTTGAGCGATTCTTGCTGTGAATGATACGATGTGTGCAAGTTTTTGAAAAGCATGCCAGCAATTACAATTGCTCGAACATGGAATGAAACGATGAGCGATGTGATAGATACTTCCAATGCCACTGAAGTTCGCACACTTTTCGCGAACAAAAATGACATTGTCGAAGACATTTTACATCGTCTTCGCTAAAAATTGGAAATGTTACAAATGTTACCGGTTGATACTTCGGGTGGTTCGATATCAATTCCATCTTCCCTTTATCAATTCACGAAAGATGAATTATCCGTATAGACTTTAGACTTCACATATTCTCATAGGAAATAATCTAACGGTGTGATATCAAATAATCTTGGTGGCCAATCGACCGGCCCAAAACATGAAATTATCAGCTCACTAAAATGTTCTCATAATTAAAATAATTAAGTTTTACACCTCGGACCGCACAAACCAGCTTCACAGGGGCCAATATTAAAATTGCTAGTGCTTGTTCCATTCTCAAATAATTCATGAAGAAATGGCTGAGCGCTGTATAATGCAAGAAAAAAGCTTAAAAACTATATGAGTGATCAACCAAATAGTAACAGAAACTTTACCCATGTATTCAGTGTTCTTTTTTAAACGATTTGAAGAGTTTAAGACATAAGTTCAAATAGCCAAGCCGTTAATTGAAAATCAACATTGAAACGTAATGAATATTTTAAGATCTGTCGGGTTGAAATTCATTTCTGTCTAGGAGAGGTGGTTAAACAATGGTGTAGGGCTGTATGATGACCCTAGTTGTTAGATTTCTTAATATTTTAAGCCGAAACCTCCCTTCACTTCCAGTAATTTTGGGATACGAAAATTGAACTTTGTATTCCAACAAGCCAAAAACCCAAACATACGGCCAAAGCATAGATTTTTCTCTTGGCCTCCACAATCTCAAAAGTCTATGCGGACAATCTCGCTTCTACAAGATTCAGGCCTTGGAGCAAAACATCACTCGTGTTATTCGCCAGTCGAAATGCTCGAACGAATCATCGAAAATTGGACTCATCGAATGGTTAATCTGAAACATAGCCGCGGCCAACATTCTCGATCTCTAAATTTTATTAAGATTACTCTCACATTGGCCGATATATGCGATATAAAGTCACCCGTTATTTCGAAAATCTTGATATTAGGTTTATGGGGGCTAAGGAAAGTATTGACCCGTTTCAAACCATTTTTGATAGATAGAGATACTATTATCCGAATTTCAATCATATATCTCACACATTGACATATATTTTCCGTAAACAGTCAACTATATCTACACATATTCAGTACCCAGGGACTGGAACAGTTTTTCTTCTACTTATAAAATAGTTGGTCATATAGGGGTACACTTAAAACACTGAGAGCGCGTAGTTCTAGTTTTATTCGTCGCATCGGGTCATGCTATAACTTTTTGGAAAGCTCATTTCACGCGCTAACATTTCCACCGCACGCTAGTTTCCATTTCCACCGCACGACGATGATTTCAACGTTCTCGTTCTGATGTAGAGGTGGTCGAAGATGCGCCACGCTCCGGAAGGCCTCTCGTCGAAAATTGCGATAAAATCGCTAAATTGGTCGAAAGAGACCGGCATAGTAGCAGCCGTAGCATAGGTCAAGAGCTGGGCATGAGTCATCAATAAAAATTTTATGAACAATTGAAAATTCAATAAAAATACCGCAAGACTTTTTTGACAAACTAATATGAGGAGGAAGCGTTGTCAACATCCAATTTCATCCATTTCTACACTGTCGTAGGAATTCTTATATCATTTGTGCTGGACGGATTTGGTTATTTTGACTTAAACAGATTGAGCGTTTTTCGTCATCCTGATCATTGACATATGTATATATAACCCTATATATACCTCTATTAGTTTTAGGTGTCACATAGAACTGTTAGGTGAAAAAAACTATTATACTCTGTAGCAACATCTTACGAAAGTATAAATGTTGTGGGTTGGCCGTGATCCATGTTACCTCTTTTCATTTCATTTCATACTATATGACATATTAGGCGAAGATGATAGCTCTCACTCATGAGCTAAATGTTGAACTCTTGACGCCAAACGTAAACGAAAGAAAGTCGAAGTCGTTATAATATCTGAGCCAAACAAAAACAACTAGCTCTAATACGTGGGTTTCAAGCAAAACCAAAATTTGGGCCTATGGTAATAAAATTATACAATATAAACCATAAATCAGCAGAATACACTTTTACCGTTCTTACTTTCCACCAAGCTTTCCACTTCTTGATGAGTTGGTTGAGGATAGCCAACAACTAAACAACACGAAATTTCAATGCATGAGCCTTAGAAGGGATGGAACAGAAGCATACTGCTCATATTGTGCTGCCAAACACAGGTTGTGGGAAACCTTTGCCAGCGAATCTCGAGCTCGAACGGCAGGGTGACAGGTGTGTCGCACGCACACACACAGTGACCATTTCACAATTATTATAGGGGTAAGCAATCACTGCGTAAGACAAAAAAGAGGTGCTCCTGAAAAAAAGTAAAGCTGAAGGGTGGAAAGAAAGCATAATCGAAACTCATGTTAAATGCTAAGGGACAAGCATCAACTGACTTGTGAACGCCTTAAAGCACACTTAGATGAAGTTAAAGATGATCTATGTAGCAACGAATGTGGGCTTCTAAGGAAACGATCGATTATCGACACAACCAAGAAAAAAACTGACGGAAATAGCAGATAAAGCTATTGAAGGTACAAAGGATAATGTGCAATCAACACTTTTGATGTGGTTGTGATGCTGTCCCCACCTAATACGAGTCTTGGAGAACCTCGAAATTCCGGTATATATGTATATTGCGGATTTTAAGAAGCTATGTTATTATATAACACTGAGGAAGGGGTGAAAGGTTTTGCGTTGACCGATGGAGTTCCGCAAGACTCCGTTTTGGACCCAATATTATGTAACATCATGCATGACATGCTGGAAATCATTGCTGTGACAACAGTAGGAAAAGGAGCTGCATTAAACCAAACCAAAGATATGACTAGATGCGTCGAAACTTCAGTTAACAGGACAGAAAACAGAAAAATTCTGATTATGAGCAGGAAAAGCCAGAGACCATTATCCTAAACATTAACGGGTATACAATTAGAACTCAGTCGTCACTAAAGAATTTAGGTGTCATAATATATGCAATAATCAACTACAAGAAGTATATTTTAAACAAGAAAAAATGTTAACTTCAGTTGCACCGAAGCTAAATACCCTTCACAGGTGCATTTCTGTTAGTAATTATGCGTTCAGTTTGTTTGGAGGCTATATGCTATAGTAATCCGATCTGAAAATTTTTTTCGGAGATTATATTATTACCTTAAGCAGTAATCCATGTCAAATGTCGTGAAGATACCACGTCAAATTTGAAAGTTTTCCATACATGATCTAAACAATTTCTTCGGAGATTACATTGTTGACTCAGAAAATTATCTATACCAAATTTCGTGAATATATCTTGTCAAATGTGAAAGTTTCCCATACAAGAACTTGATTCCGATCGTTCAGTTTGTATGGCAGCTATATGTTATAGTAATCCGATCTGAACAATTTCTTCGAAGATTATATGTTAGCTTTAGAAAATAAATTGTGCCAACTTTCATGAAAATACATTGTGAAATGTGCAAATTTCCATACAAGAACTTGATTCCGATCGTTCAGTTTGTATGGCAGCTATATGTTGTAGTAGTCCGATATCTGCAGTTCCGACAAATGAGCAGCTTCTTGAAGAGAAAATGACGTTTGCAAAATTTCAAAGCGATATCTTAAAAACTGAGGGACGAGTTCGTATATATACAGACAGACGGACATGGCTAAATCGACTCAGCTCGACATACTGATCATTTATATATATACTTTATAGGGTCTCCGGCCCTTCCTTCTGGGTGTTACAAACTTCGTGACAAACTTAATATACCCTATTCAGGGGTGGACAGAAAGCATGGACATACGGAATTCTATATGACGCAATTTCAAACTGGTCATGGCTGCTTCGGCAGTACCTGTTCAAGTATGGCCATGATAACTAAAATGTGCAACATATCTTAACGAAATATAAAATTGTAATAGCAAATATTAGTATCACGATAGACTATATACAAAAAATTTCGAATAATTTATCAAATCATATTGAGAAACTGAGAGAGTGATTCCAATACTATCTAAAAGTAATAGAATAAAATAGGCAGCCTTAGCAGTAAGCTTTAAGTGGTTCCAACCAATAGTTATTACTTCCGACGTAGAAAGAAGATTTCAATGTCGAGTTAAATAACTCAAAACATCTTTGGACGAAGTGATGTTCGTTTGTGCAAAAAACGTGAGCAGAATCCTTTTCATGGCTGGAAAAATATATTTCATTTCTAACGAGCGGAGATTTTATTAAACTATAGGATATGCGTTAGTCAAAGTAAAGACAAGAGCACATTCTATTCTTTCAGGAACAAATTCGAAATCAAAGCATTTGCTAACATATACAGGGCAACAACTTTTTTTTTTTTTGTTTTTAGAGATGTATCATTAATGGAGTAATCCTCTTATTTCCTGATTTCTTCCTTTCATGGTCCCTTTTTGGAGTGGCATAGTTTGCTGCGCTCCTTCACAGAGCGGGAAATGTTCTTTTAAGACGTAGTGTGATTTCAATTTCGAAGTTGCGACTTTTCGTTGTTCTCTTATATGAATTTACATTAGCATTTTCTCTATATTTAATTTTTTCGTAACATGCAATTAAAAATCAGGAATAACAATTAAGTCCTTCACTATTGTGAAGATTGTAGTAGAGAACGTATATCGTAAAACGTATATCATATCGTTATCTGCTAGTAGGCTACGATACCATTGCTAAATTACGATCTTGCGGTTGAGTTATAAGCTGCAATAACAACCCAAGAAATATACCACCATAAATAAAACTTTTCTGGTAAATGTCTTCGATTATTATTGCATCTGCGAATTCATTACTTTCTCCGCTATTAAATTTATGCTTTCAGGCGTACTTTTTACTGATGTTCAAACTTTGGACTACAGTGCCACTCAAACATATTGTGCTTTAAAATTTAATACATAAGATTTATTCATATAAAACGTAGTAAAAGGAATTATAACTCATTTATAAACAGTTGTCCACAAAAAAATGGTATTTCTAATAAGACAAATGTATTTGGCTACATAACTTTTATGGTCCGGTGTAAATGACGATGTGCTTTCATTAAATTGCTAAACAAATTTTAATGGTAATGATCGTTATTCTCTTTCAACTTTGCTAGTTCTCGATGACCCTTGATTTTGGTTCTATAAAAAAGTGAAGAACTAAACATTTCCTTTCTAAAATGAAAAAATCTTTACCCTAAGAATATTCGCCAAAATAGCGAAGTAAGTAGAGTTTCATAATCCAGCAGCAAATCGATTTAGTTTTTGTAAATTTATTAATTGCAATTTTTTTTCAGTGGGTAGAGGAAAGCATTATACAAGGGTGAAGAGAGAAATTACACAAATAATTAAGGAAATCAGAATATCTTTAATTCAATAAATCGAAGGATATTTTGTTGAAATTGTTGCAAATGCATTAAATTATTATAACAGAAATGAAACAAAGAATGGCGAAAGCGATTGCAAGCAATCTCAATATAGGATACTACTGCACAATTAACGCCTTTGCGTCAGCCAAGAGCATCAGCGATGAACTCGTAAGTACCACTAAAAAAACAAGATTAAGCGTTAAGATTTAAAATAAAACTATCAAAAATTGCGCTAAAAACCATTTAAAGGATAGTAGGTCCACAAAGTGGAGTTGCAAGCGTCATGGATCATATGTCACATTTTAGCTGAGATAATGTTAAAAAAAAATCTATCAAATATGAATGCTCTATGCTTTAAAAATTTAAATAAATTTTTTTGTATTTATCTCATTACAAAGAATACTGCTACGAATATTTGTATTTTACATAAACTGTGATATCACGTTCATTAATTTGTTTAGTAATTTGTAAGATATATAAATATGCATAAGAAATATTAGGGGACGTCCGCTGTCACCAATACCAATCTATTCTGATACCAAGTATCTTGATTTTTACTAAGGTATCGCTTGCACGGATAGGCGGAAATATGGAAGGACGAACAGGCAATAACCCATGCATACATATATGTACATATTTACCTATGTTGTGAACCCAATATAAATGAGGAATGAGAAAAGGTGGTAGGTTTATAAAAATAAATTAATATATAATTAATTAAAATATAATTCCCTTTGTTTTCAGATTCATAACACAGCAGTGAAACTATAAAAGCCTATAATAATATATTATTTCGTTCCGCTATTTATGACGTCCCTTAATCGCGTGGTCCTATTACCCTGACTGATTGCGTCTCTACATTCCACAGGAAATTTTAATTTTTCCATATCTTTATGAGAAGATGTTACTCAATGTGTCTTCAAACGTTTTCGTTTGGATTCAAGTTAAGGGAAAGTGCCATCCATTATTTCGCCAATATTATCGTTTATAGAGAAATCCTTTATACTCCTCGTTACACCATTCGTCTTCTTAAAAAGATAATTTCTGTGAAATTTCTTTCTATACAAAAGCGTTACCTACTCCATTAGTTGGATATATTTGGTTCATTAGGACTTATGTACATGCAATATATACATCATGCCCTACCGTATGACAAGCAGTGCCAAACCATCATTCCTGCATACTTATTCACTATAACTATTATTGCTGACTTTTATATTGAGACATAAGAAACATCTTCTGATTTTTGCTACATATACAGATGTTACTACTTAAATCATCCTTAATCGTCAGAGAGATAATTTTTATGTGTCTTCTAACAAAGTACATGAATTTTTGGTCAGTTTTTTTTTATGCAAATTGTAACAAAGAAGTTTCCTGAAATTGTACATCAAACGCAAAATATTTAATTATTCATCAATATTTATTTTGTCGCCTCCAAACTAATTCCCACTTATGCCAATTATTTTTCAAGTCCTCGAAACACTTTTTATAAGCACTCCTTCAGCGAATTTTGTTTTATATCTTCGATCGACTGAAAAGGGTTTCAGTACTATTTTTGAAAAAAAAATCAGCTTTATCGGGACGAGTCGAGCAAGAACGCGTTCTTCTCAAACATCCACTGAAATCATTCGAACGGACACGCGAGAGATGTGTCGAGCTGTCTTACCATCTCTCTAACACTTGCTTGACGATTTCAAGCTCCACATCTTTCACTTTTTTTAATATTTTCATCAGTTGATCAGTTTCAGAACGGGGAATGTCTTCAAAGATCTTTCGACCGTCTTAGAAGGCTTTGTAGATTTGTGTTTTTGGTAAAAGTAAATCACCGTAAGCCTTTTCCAACATTCGCAACTATTCCGCACACGAAAATTGTTTAAAAATACCAAATTTAGGAGTAATTTTTTGTTCGATATTTTGATTCATTGTGAAAATCGCAAAGCACTTCTGAGGTGTAACGACTTAAGCAGCTGCTGTAAACAAACTGGTTGACAAATTGCGCCCATATTTCTCATAGTATTTAGGGACAGATAGCAACTTAGCAAAATTTTTTCATACTCTCGCAACAATGTTGCTAAAGAGAGTATTATACTTTTGTTCAGATAACGGTTGTTTGTAAGTCCTAAAACTAAAAGAGTCAGATATAGGGTTATATATACCAAAATGATCACGGTGACGAGTAGATTTGAAATCCGTCTGTCCGTCTGTCCGTCCGTCCGTGCAAGCTGTAACTTGAGTAAAAATTGATATATCATGATGAAACTTGGTACTCGTATTTCTTGGCTCCATAAGAAGGTTAAGTTCGAAGATGGGCAAAATCGGCCCACTGCCACGCCCACAAAATGGCGAAAACCGAAAACCTATAAAGTATCATAACTAAGCCATAAATAAAGATATTAAAGTGAAATTTGGCAAAAAGGATCGCATTAGGGAGGGGCTTATTTGGCCGTAATTTTTTGGAAAAGTGGGCGTGGCCCCGCCCCCTACTAAGTTTTTTGTACATATCTCGGAAACTGCTACAGCTATGTCAAAAAAACTCTATAGAATCGTTTCCTTCAGGCATTTTCATATACTGCTCAAAAATGGAAGAAATCGGATAATAACCACGCCCACCTCCCATACAAAGGTTATGTTGAAAATCACTAAAAGTGTGTTAACCGACTAACGAAAAATGTCAAAAACACTAAATTTTACGGAAGAAATGGCAGAAGGAAGCTGCACCCAGGCTTTTTTTAAAAATTGAAAATGGGCGTGGCGACGCCCGCTTATGGACCAAAAACCATATCTCAGGAACTACTCGACCGATTTCAATGAAATTYGGTATGTAATATTTTCTTAACACCCTGATGACATGTACGAAATATGGGTGAAGTCGGTTCTCAACCACGCCTTCTTCCAATATAACGCTATTTTGAATTCCATCTGATGCCTTCTCTATATAATACATACATTAGGAACCAATGATGACAGCGGAATAAAACTTTACACAAATTCGGTATTTGAGCTGAGGTATCCCTTGTGGAAAAATTGTCGTGATCGGACTATAACTTTTCAATGCAATTAAAATAAATAAAAATACAATTCAATACTCAAAGTACACAAATTGATCTAATCTAATTAATTTATAGCAAAATAAAAAAATATGTAAATGACGGATAATGAAATCTCGATTATCACTTTATCATGCGAGAGTATAAAATGTTCGGTGACACCCGAACTTAGCCCTTCCTTACTTGTTTTAGTATCATTTGCTTGATGAATTACTTATATAATTGTATCGAACAATCAGTAATGAGTAAATGTTGTTGGTACCTTGCCACTACGATATATTTTAAACTTATACTCAACCTTAAAAAAATGCAATCAATTTACCAGAAATGCAAAAACAATGCTTCCCTTCAAAAGATGCATAGGTAAGAAGATACATGCATTGTCTGTGGAATCAATAATTCAATATATTGATGAGAAAAAATACTAGTCATCACACAAGCTAAAATTACAAAACCGTTACAATTCACGGCACAACTGGTGGCTGTGCAACATTTCTAAATGTGCTTTAAAATTCTGAAAGTTGTTGTGTCGTTTTTTAAACGAGGTGCTGCTCTCTTGCATAGGGAACTTACCTTTTTTGCAGCGACGACACCAACTGCACGGCACAACCACCAAAAATCGTGCCCCGTGAATCAACAAAAAACTGTAAAATAAAGGTTTGCCATTTGGTACCCTTTTTAAATTCAGTCACCCTAACAATCTCTGAGTTTGCGTAAAACGCGATCTGATGAACCGGATTTCACAGCCGTAACATCTGCCCAGCATCCAAGTGAACTTAAATCGGTTTTTTACGTACACTCAAGCACACATACGCACATACACACCTATGCAGTTTTCTCACTAATTGTTCG
Organism: Bactrocera latifrons; assembly: GCF_001853355.1. Classification (NCBI taxonomy): domain Eukaryota; kingdom Metazoa; phylum Arthropoda; class Insecta; order Diptera; family Tephritidae; genus Bactrocera; species Bactrocera latifrons. Next base: position 81,124 of record NW_017537105.1, on the reverse strand, counting down.
CTTGCACTGGCGCGAATGGAAGAGTTGCAGCTGCCTGATTGAGTTTTTTAAGCGCATGCGCGCGCACTCGTAACGCACCAAGCAACTGCAAGTAGATTTTCCCTGCATTCGGTTTAGTATGTGCACGTGTAAATTTACTGCGCACCCCTTTGCCATTCGTTGGCCGCGCGCAGTCTTTGTAAGAATATTTTCTTTACAGCGTGCTCGGCATTAGCATTCTTCTATGGCATTTGCTCTGAGAGTGTTTTAAATCGATAGCAGTCAAGTAGTCTGATCTGACATTAAGGTATGTAAGTTGAAACTAAAGCTAACACTCTGCAGTCAAAGAGCTAAGTAGCTAGAGCGAAGTTTTACTCTGATACAAGAATAATATTTTTTACCAAGCATACACACAAATTCTCCTGTGATAAAGCAATTTCTCCAATTATTTGCAACACTCACACACAAGCAAACACATTAGCAAAGGAAAACGAAGTAAAAGAGCAAAACCTCCCTTATATTATAGGTTATTTGAGCCTTGTGCGATTCGTAGTGTGCCCTATCTTCACCCCTCATACGCGTAAGCCGAAAGTAATTGAAGGATTGTGCAAAAATATTGAATTTTTGCCCAAAAAAAATCCTCTTTTTTAAGTCTAATGAGTCAACACAACGCAGCATCAATGGGATAGGGTTTGTGCGATCGTTTCGCTTATCATCACAACAAACAACCAATCTATGATAGAATTTCATTTCGCACATCGAGCAGATTAGCTAAATGGGATGATTGGGTTTTTGCAAGACCCCACAAAAACAAAGCCTATTGAAAATAATTTGATAGGTGCCGCAGCACTGTTCGAAACACAAATTTGGAAGAAATAAGAATAAAATACATATAAACAACTAAATGACGCATACAAATCCTCTGAATATCGAACTTTTTCGAATCGTCAGCGCAGTTGAAGTCTGACAAGTGGAATATTTGGGTAATAACATTTCTTTATAGGTAAATATAGTGATTATTATTCAAATATATGTAGATATAAAATAGGATACCTCGAAATGGATCATCCTTTAATTTATCAAAATTTTTGCAGCATTCCCAAAAAAAAAGTATTTGAGCGTTGAAGCTAAAAAGTGTAACAGAACCGAATTGTACTACTGTAAGTGATAAATGAAAAAGTATTAAATCTATTAAACCAACAAAAGATAAGCAAGCGATAGATTTATTGTTTAAAAGCAATAGTTTTACAATTTCGTTATAATTTCCTGTCGCTTAAAATAATTGATTATTTTTTAGATATTCCAACATTCCTTGAACATTAGCATTAACCTGCGCTTGAGCGGCAGACTGGGGGTTCATCTGGTTGTTTGGCATGTGCATATTAGCACCGCCAAGAGCTTGGTTGCCGAAACTGTTTTGCTGCTGTTGTTGTGCCAAATGTGAAGCAAACAAATCCTTTTGTTGATGATGATGAAGCATTTGAGATGGCTGAGGGCCTGATGGGAATTGCCGGAAAGATAGTATGGCCGGATCCATCGCTGTCCAGTCATTGCCCAAATTACCGGCATTTCGATTATTTTGATTCATTTGATGTGCCTGCATCTCACTAAAGTTTGGTAATTGATGTCGTGGCGATTGCAAATGTGAATCCCAAGCGTTGAAAACGGATAAATGTGGAATATCATTTAAATGTCCCCTATTTCCTACTCCCATATTTGGGAATGGCATCATTTTGCTTGTATTGTGCTCCCGCGGTGCATTTAATCCAAACGAATTCATATGATTAAAGCCCGGTGGGGGCATGCGAGCACGTTGCATATTATCAATGTTGTGTTGTTGATGTTGTAGTGGGTGTTGGTGTATCATATTGGTTTCGGCGCCTACACGAATGGTGTTGATATTGGGTTTCGGGTGCTGTGGTTTAACTATTTCATTTTCCATCAGCTCAGCCAAACCCTTTTGCGTTTCTGTGAACGGATCGAATCCCAAATCGTCGTCAACAAAGGCATTACTGGAAAATTCATTTTGTATTCTACTGTGATTTTGCAGCAAATTATGCTGTGGCGTCTGTATGGTAGAATGGTGTTGTTGCAACGCCAACATTGAGTCAAGTTGCCCAAGAGCCATATGTTTTTGCTGGTTCTGTTGGTGTTGAAGTTGTTGTTGTTGTTGCTGCTGCTGCTGCTGTTGTTGTTGTTGCTGCTGCAAATTCGTTAGACCCGAGTGCTGCATAAACTGATAGGGATTCGAGGTATTTTCTAACATCGTATTGCTTCCATTCATAAGAGGCTGATCATTGTTGCTACAATGTTGCTGCAACTGTAATTGCTGATTCTTATGAAAATCAAAAAATTTCGACATATTTATGCCATACAGATTTTGACTCAAGAGAAGTTCTGATGCGTGCTCCAAAGTTGTTAGTGGCGATTGCCCAATCTCAGATAAGCTGCCAAAATGGTTTTGCACACCACTTGGTGGTAAATTAGGCTGTAATAAATTCAAATTGCCAAATAAACTATTTTGTTTGTGTAATTCGAGTAATCGTGCCAGTTCTTTCTGTTGATGAGGATGTACTTGTTGAAACTGTTGTTCTTCAATGCCCTTTAATAAATCGGGCAATGGTGATATTTTTACATTATTCATTTGATTGGACAAGTCTTCGACTTTGTCTTCTGAACTGTTCTGCAGTGTTGTGCCTGGGGAGAATGGATTTAGTTGTGAAAGTGCTGGTTTTGTATTAACAAGATCTTCGCTTTCCTCAGTTTTTAAATTAGTATCTTCAAACGATTTATCCGTCAACAAATCATCTCCTTCGCTAGTTTCAGTCTCCTTGCTATCAGTTAGTTCGTTTCCTGATACTTCTGGACTTTCGAAAAGTTCTGATGTTGTATTTATATCATTGCTACTTCCATTTTCGACCTTATCACTCTCGTTTCCATCAAAATTATTCTGACAGTCCTCAATTGGCTTAATGTCGATTTCGTCAACATGTTTCTTCGAAGCCTTTGGCTTACTTATTTTGCCCTTTGTTGTACTGCAACTAATATTATTTGGTGTAACGTTACCTTCTTGGACGGGGCTGTCGAATATTGATGCATTACCATCAGCAGATGACGATTCCGAACTATCTTTTACATCACTATTATGACTGCTATTTTCCCGCTGTGCATTAAGAACGTAACCTTTATTGACATCATTTGAACTATTTTTATTTTTTGATTTTGCACTTTTGTCATTTTTAACTTTTTCGTGTCTACCCCTATCCTTTTTATTTTTAGCCTCACCAGAACTCGTTGTTACAGGGTCTCTATTAACTGGTGAATGTGATAAGGTAGGGCAAGGATCTGTTGCGCTTTCCGGCGAAGCTCCATTAGGCGCCGGTAGTAATGAGGGTGAGGATACACCAGACGAAGTTGTCGCCTGAGGGGGCGAACTGGAATTTGTTTTACCATTTTTGCCACCACTGCCATGATTACTTTCACCGCTATTACTTCCCCACACAGGCACACCACCATTACCATTTGCTTGACCTGATTCACTTGAACCGCTCGCATTAGCACTATTTGAACTCACAACTAATGCGTCATGTAAGCGTTTCTCATATTCTTGATGTTTCCCCTGATGCATTTCCTCCTTCGTAAAGCTAGCCTCTGGATCACCCAACTCATGCAGATACATACAATCGCCTTTGGGACACACTTGATTCTTCATAAAATGACTGCAATACTTTGTTGTACCCAAACTAGTTTTTATAAGTCTGCCATCTATTATTATATTACGGGTATTGACACTTTGTATAGCTCTCAGAGCATCATTATTCTGTACATAAGTGACATAGGCCGAAGCAGACGGACCCTGTACCCCAGCATATGCGGTACTCGGATTTATCACAACTTTATGGATCTTACCATATTTGCCAAAGTACTCATGCTTCTTGAGTACCTCAGCATCGGCCAATCGTGGCGGCAAACCAACGACAAATACTAAATTCTTTTGCACCACTCTGACATTCGACAAATGCTTGCGGTTTTCAGTCACGCGTACCTTTTGCTTACGCTTTTGGTCGCGTTGTTTCTTCTGCGACTTGAAAGCAAGAATTTGCTCTTGAGTTAGCGGCGTAAAATCCGCGGGATTCTCCGTATACTCCTTTCGACATGCGGGACACAGTTTATTCTCATCGGTGCGTATCCTGTGCCAGCAGAATCGGCATATTTGATACCCGCATGTGCAAGGAAAGAAGTTCAAATCATCGACCTCAAGGGGCTCCATGCAAAGTGGGCATTCAACTGAGTCTTCGTTGTTATCCATATTGGTCTTCTTTGATTCCCTTCTGATTTATAACAAACAAAAGAAGGCCACAATCCAGACAAGCGGACAGAAATGCTGTAGTTTTTCAAGAGATTTTTTGTGGTCAAGGGTAGGCCTTTCTATGTCGGAGCCAGGAGCTGTATAAAGAAGAAAGAGAAAAACATATGTTAAGCAAAATTTATTATCTTACGTATATGTGTAATAATTTAAAAAACAACTGCAACTATATACATATACATATATGTATGTGTGCTCATATGCGGTAACAACATATATCAACAGCTGCGATAACTCAATTTTCCACGAAAAGCACAAATTTTAACTCAATATTGTCTTACAAACATATTTACATGCCACAACACAACTGGTTAATCCTGTGCCATTTTGGCGAATCGCTCTTGCATTATAGCGAGGCAATTTTTGATTTTCCAATATTGTCCTGTGCTGTTGTTGTAATATGCAGTCAGAAATTTGGCCATAATATCGAAAAATCAAATATTATAGCCAATTAGATGTTTCACCAAAACTTCGTGCACTACCTGCGTGTTTGCGTATTTGCACTTGAGTTTATATGTATTTGTATGTGTTTATTCGATTGCCACTGCACTTTGAGAGGAGCAGATTGAAATACTAATACTTTTAACTTTAAAATCAAAACAGGAATCCAAAGGCACTACGAACCGTCCAATCTGTCACTTAGACATGAAGCTACGGGAAAGGAAACGGAACAAAATAGGCGAAATGGAAAACGATTTCCTCGTGTGCCAACAGGCTTACACATATAAGTGAATCAGTTGAGCGCTCGTATTCCGGCAAATTTGCTTGTACTCAGAGCTGGTGGAATCGGTACGAATGGAAGTGTGTGGCGTGTAAAATTGTGCTTGTCATAGAACCGCTATATGCATTTCATAATGTTGCATTAGTGTGTGTGTCTTATTTGAGGTAAAAAAAAGGATACGCATCTCGCGCAATGCCAACAATAGCAGCAACAACCCGTTTCACCGCACCACTGTCCTCTTGAAGGCCTTTTCTACGTTCATTCGCTTTTTAGTTTAAACTCTGGAAGGGATGATTTGAGGGTTCACCCCTTCGTATAACTTCCAATCAAAAAAAACACAAAAACAACACAACAATTCAATGCAATCTCGCAAATGCACGAACGACAACAATTGGGAGCTTAGATTTTTTATTATGCGTGTATTCTTTCGATTTTATTGTGCGTTCGAAATTTTTAAAGTAAACTCGCTAGCGCCGTTCTAGTCGCGAAAGTTAACTCACACGTCGCAGATGGGAAAAATGACGCGAAAGGCCGTTTTAAAATTTCCAAAGTTGCACACTCACACCACCACGCTACGCAGAAACTCTCGCCAAAAAGTCGCCGCTACATTCATGGCGTGGAACAGTGAATCGTTGGATTGACGGTAAAGTTGACGTTTGAAACGTCAGACGCACTCGTGCACTCAGGAAACAACGCTGTCGCTGTCCTCTATGTGTAACACCAACAACCGACCACCACTCTACGAAAGCAAGACAAATAAGAATTTACCGCGTGTGCGCAAATTACATTTTAAAGTGTAAAAAAGTTAAACAAAAATTAGCAAACCTAATTTTAATAGTAAAATAATCAAGTGAACAGCTGCAAAAGCGGCATTCTAACCGCCAAAATGTATTCTTAAATTAATTTAACAAACAGTGGGTTTCGTTCGGTTTGTTATAAGTGCCGCAGATAATAATAAAAGATAAACATTTACGCACCGTTGCCAAAATTGGGCATACTTTAAAAGCGATTTGAAAGCTAAATGCCTGCTAGTGAACTGGTAAGTTGAGATAGTTGTCAAATAGTAGCTTGTATGGTTTAATGCACTATTCGAAGCATACTTTTAGGCCGCTAAATTGGTTACATAAAATTACTAATAAAACTAATACATTCATTGCGATATGCACACGCTAGAGCTTCTCTCAACGATTTTAAAGTTTTCCAATGGCAATTCCATTTGTGTTAGAGGGGGTTGCAATACATTTATTTATATATCATCAATGTGCATATATACATACACACGCATGTAGGTGTTTGAGTGTAGTGGGACGTGTAGCAACAACTATGGTGGCGGTTATCCGCCATATTGACGAGCATCTTTCATTTCCTTTGCTGTATACGCTACTGCTGTTCGTGGTTTTGTGTGAAAATAGGTTCCTGCAAAAAGTTAAAATTGCGAAAATGTTAAAATAATGCAGTAAAATGGCCGAGCGCAGTTTTAAAATCGGCCAAAATGTGCAAATTGTGGGTAGAAATCTGCGTGGGCAAATAGCGTACGTGGGTTTGACCAGTTTCTCACCGGGCAAGTGGATAGGCGTGGTGCTGGACGAAAAAGATAAAGGCAAGAATAATGGTACTGTCAAGGGCACTACCTACTTTAAATGTGCTGCTAATTGTGGACTCTTCGTACGACCAGCACAATTGATTTTAATTCGAGACAGTGAAACCGATGAAATGACAGAGCCAACAGCGTTAGAGGCTGGCAAAAGCAGTGGCTTGAAACCAGCGGGAAGCGAAAAATTTGCAATAGCTACGCCAGCAACATCGCACCCAAGCGCAAAAGCAGTGGAAAAGGGTGAGACTAAGAATCAAAAGTCTAATGGATCAGCAACAACTGTGCATACGGAAGCAGCTAATAGCAACACAGTAGCAACTTCGAATGGAAATCTGCTGAAGGCAACCAAAATTAATCAACCGTTGCAAGCGAATCAACGTGTTATCTCCTCCAATACTCAACTGGAATTATCCTTTACGGGTGCAACCGTATCAGTGGCGGCACCAAAGCGCAGTAAAACTACAGTTAGTCCTTCAGAGTCATTTTGTTGTGTAAGGCAGCGTTCAGCATTTGTGGAAACGGGCTTTCTGGAGATACTCCATACACAATTCACACCCGGCCACCCATTACGCTCGCCCACTGCATTCAACCTCAACAATGGATCGCACAGTACTCTGGCAATCAGCCCCACAGAGCAATTGCAACAACAGCAGCGGCAACAACAGAGATATAAGGATTTGGAGGAACAAAATGCTAAGTTAAATGAGGAATTAAATGAGTTGAAGAGTCAACGCTTAGAAGAAAAACGGCGTTTGCACGAACTCGAAAAGATCCGTTTGCAAAAAGAGCACTTAAGCGAGTTCAAAACTCAAATTATGGAGCAGCATAGTATGCTGCAACGGGAACTGCAACGCTGTCGACAAGAGCTGAGGGAGGCTAACGAACACAAGACCATGTACAAACGTGAACTGGATGAAGTAGCTGATAATATTGAACTGCTCACGTTGGATAAGGAAATGGCCGAAGAACGTGTTGAAACCCTGCAAATAGAATTGGAAACGGCAAATGAGCGTGTTGAAGAACTGATGCTAGATATTGAAATCTTGAGAGCTGAGAATGATAATTCAACATCAGTTACAACTGGCGTACGTACAGATAATGGGTTGAAAGAAGAAATAATACAGCCGTCAGCGACAGAAATCAAACGTCTCGAACAGTACAATCAACGACTGCGTGAGACGGTTGTGCGACTGCGCGATGTTTTGACACACGAAAAGCAAGACCTACAAAAGGCCAAAAAAGAATTGGAGACGAAAACATCTGAAATCTCAGAACTAAAGAAAACCAAGGAGATACTTTCGAAGCGAATTGATGTAATGGAAATGCACATTATCGACTTAAAAGAACAAGTAGACGCTGCACTAGGTGCGGAATCAATGGTTACATCCTTAGCAGAATCAAAAATAGAACTAGAAGAGCGTGTCAAATTATTGGAGGAGGAAGTAATGGAGCTCGAGGCTCTGGAAGAGATTCACGAACAAATTATTGAAGGTAACCAAGAACTAGAATTGGATTTACGCGAAGAGATTGATGCGCTCAATTTAACGATCAAAATGTTGCAAGAGGAAAAGAATAATACGCTAGAAACAATATATGATCGAGACGTAACTATTATGAAATTTAGAGAGCTTGTCAAAACATTAAATAACAATATACTCTCAAAAGATCCGCCAACAAATGTATTGGGCATCGCTACAGGTACTGGCACTTCCACATCAGACGATCTCAGCAGCACCCTCTCCAATCAGGACGAAACTCAAAGTATCGACTTTAATCAAATGTTCTCGGTGACAAAGGCTTGCGAAAGGGCCATCGACTCGCGGCTAAATGCAATTGAACTCAAACTGTGCAAAGCTCACATTGGGCACCTTCTAGCGTTTGTGCCTGAGGAGATCATGCTGCGCGGCTGCGAATATGACATCATATTGGTGCTGCTCTTACTGCAGCGTTTGTATGAGAAAATCGAAATTATTTGCCACATAATCAATGAAAAGTTTCCATCATCCTGTGAATTTGCCAAAAACACTATATTTGAAGGATTCTCCGTGCACCGCTTCGCTTTCCGTTGCAAATGCCTATATGTATTGCGCAGCCTTAAACTGGTCATTAAGCAATTAATTTTCGGTTTGAATCACTGCGAGTATGAGGTGTGCACACATGCCGCTATTTATCGCGGAGAAATGGAAACACAGGAGAAATCCATCGATGAATTGATTAAACGACTAAAAGGCGACATGCTCGATGAAAATACACCCATGGAATCGGTAGAACGAACTCTATCATTTTTCAATACGCTTTACACCAATCTCATTTGCTCGCAAAATCTTGCCGAGTTAATAGACGAACAACAACTCTACGTTATGCTGGTGGAAGTACTGGATGTGTGCCTGGACTGCATCAACACTAATGCTGGCATACTGCATACAATTATACAGTTGGGAGATGAAAATACCGAATCATTTTGGGCCATGCAATTTCTAATGGAAAACGTTAATCAATTCAAGCAAAAATTACGCAAGTTACAACGGAAGCTTCCTTCTGCTACAGTAGATATTTCAGCTATGCAGCAACAACAAATTCAGCGCATACAGCATATACTAACTACGAATGAACATTTCGGCCGATTTATTAATATTTTAATAGCAACATCCAAAGATGCAACGAAGGACATATCAACAAGCAGCTTCTCCACCAATGGAGAGCGTCTATGCGACGCAGCCATCGAACATAAAAAGCTTTGGAAAATCCTTATTACGAACTGTACAAAATATGCTGCTGAGGAAAAATCAACACCAATTGCCTTATTCCATCATTGCATTCAGCAGCTCGACGAAATAATCAATGAGCTCACTATTTTCATCTCGGAGAACGAGTCTGTGCGCAACGCAAACAAAAATACGATGTTCGTACGCTCTTCGGCTACTACGTTGCTGCAACGCTCAATGCAATTAAAGCAACATTCAGAGGATATGAAGAGTTTGAAACACTCATTGACCGAACGGGATAAGGAAATCAAAACACAAAAATACTTGGCGAAAATGAAACAGAACGAATTCTCCGAAATGCAAATACGAAAAGAGATCGCCGAACGTAACCTGTCAAAGGTGCAACGCAGCCAAGAGGAAGCTCTGACGCAGATTACGGACTATATCGAACAATTCGACAAGCTAATATGCCAACGTGAGCATATAATCGCGCAATCATTCAATATTATAAAAGAAAAACTAACTGCCATGGAACATAACCACGCACGTCTTGAGCAGAAACTTATCTCACGCAAGGCAGTCATGCATATTTCCACAGACGAAAGTTATCGCGAAATCGAAACACTTAATAAGTGCTTACGTTACGAGCGGGCCGAACGTTGTAAGCTGCGTATCGATGATATGAAGTTGCGCATGCGCAGCTTCGAGCCACTGTATGTGCCACACCAAAGGCGTATGGTAGACGCAACGGAAACCCGACTCGCCAAGGAGTTACTAACGCTGAAAAACCAATGGATTCTTTCACATATTAAATTAAAACCAGTTACGGAAAACGAACGTTACACACTAAAACGAAAATCAAATGAACTGCTGCAACGTACATGGAGCACATACTTTAAGACGCATCCTCACCGCAGCGCGTCAAATAATTTCGGCGATTTCGGCACGAAAGATGTAAACCAAATATTTAATTAAGATATTTCTAGAACACGTGCCGTTAGTACTTTCTTTCACTTCAAAAATATAACGGTGGCCTATAGATATGTGAATTAATAAGTTCTTTTAGACTAAATTAGTTTGATGCTGAGGTATTGATAAGTGATTCTCGTAGTTATTGGAAAGTAATATTTTTCGTTAATTCTTAAATTAACCTTTTAGCTTATCGAGTTTGAGATCGAGTTGTACTGAAAATATCATCTATAAATATAACGAAAAGCCTTTTTAATGTGATCAAGAACACCAATTAATTTTTAAACACTATGGATTCTTCTAAAAATGGTGTATATGATTTTCAAATTTCTTTTTTATTTTATATTCATTCATTGAGAATCAATCAAAATCTTTCTGAAAACAGTATTACTTAAATTTCTCATATTTTAATTGATGAAATCAAAAAAAAAAAAAAATGAATAATGATAATAATAAATGAATAGTAATAAATATAAAAAAGAAAACATTGGAAATTAATAGTCTCTCTAGAATATTATTTTTATACCCTGAACAGGCTATATTAAATTTGTCATGAAGTTTGTAACACCCAGAAGCAAGGGTCGGAGACGGTATAATGTATATATATAATATAGACAGATCAGTATGTCGAGCTGAGTCGATCTGTCTGTCCGTCTGTCTTTCTGTATATATACGAACTAGTCCCTCAGTTTGTAAGATATCGTTTTGAAATTTTGCAAATGTCATTTTCTCAACAAGAACCTGCTCATTTGTCGGAACTGCCGATATCGGACCACTATAACATAAAGCTGCCATACAAACTGAACGATCGGAATCAAGTTCTTGTACGGAAAACTTTCACAGTTGACAAATATATTCCCGAAATTTGGTATAGATTATTTTCTAAGGCAACAATAAAATTTTCGAAGAAATATAGCATATATTTTAACTGCCATACAAACTGAACAATCGGAATCAAGTTCTTGTATGGAAAACTTTCACATTTTACGATATATCTACACGAAATTTGGCACGGATTATTGCTTAAAGTAACAATATAATCTCCAAAAAAATTATTCAAAACGAATTACTATAGCTTATAGCTTCCCTACAAACTGAACACAAAGTTACTAACAGAAATGCACCTGTGAAGGGTATTTAACTTCGGTGCAACCGAAGTTAACGTTTTTATTGTTTATTACAACCACTATATATCGTCACCTGAAATTTAAAACAACGTATCATCAAAAGAACCGAAAATGAGTTTTTTATTGCTTACAATTTACTACATATCGTCGCCTGAAATGCAAAATAACGTATCATCAAAAAAATCGACATTCAACATTTTCAGGTTCTGCGGTCTGTTATAAACCAGTTTTAACCAATATTAAAATTTTGCTTCACTCATGTTCCATTTTATTTCGTGTTTCATTCATGCCACCGAAAATGTTGTTAAGTTATTTTGCATTTCAGGTGACGATATATTATGTAGTATATGTTTCATAAAATTTTAACCTCCCGCTGTCAGATATAACCAGTATATAATCACTTTATAATCAATATATAACCGTTTTATAACCAAAACTTAAATTTTGTTTCCATATCCTGTGGACTTGTGAAGAGTGATGTTACGTTATTTTGCATATTAGATGACGATATGTACTTACATACATATATATGTATATATATATAATAAATTAGAACATATAATAATAACTACTTATTATCACCATTCTTTCAACTATGGTAATACGAGTATAAAGCTTTATTATTGGCTTTACGGATATTTATTAAATTATAGACTTATAAATATTGTTATTTACAATAATCGAAAAATTACTCTTTGCTAACAAAATTTAGCATACTTTACACTAACTTTTAGTGCATTTAATGAAATTGATAATATCGTAGTTTAAAGGCATAGTTTGGACAAAAACTGAGAGAATAAACTGGAGAGAAGCTTAATGAGTGTGTAACACTAATCAGTAGAAGCATATGTACTTAATCTCTTGTTTATAAACTTATTTTAAGCAACCTACAAAAACAGTTACAATAAATAAAAGTTAGATCTTCATACAGAGTAATGGAGTATTTTTTGAAAATTGCGAATAAATTATTTGGCTTTGTTAATGGTGTTGTTATTTATTGTTGAATGCTGTATAAATATTACTGGGATTTACCTACGGAGCAAACTATCAAAATATCTGATTTTGTCTCATTCATACTTATCATATTTCAACAAATTATTCCAAAATAATAAATCATAAAAAACTTGAATTTCAAACTTAAAATGCAAAAGTGTTTAACTTATTATTCCAACCACTGACCTTTCTCCATTTTATAACAGTGATCAACCCTCCGTCCAATGAACCGCAGCGTATACTTGCATACATTTAAAAAAGAATTACCTACTGTATGCTAGTGTCGTATGCTCTTCGATACTAAAGGCAACACGCACGCTCATTGGATTGTTACACATTTCGATCGGCATTGGTCATCCCTTATTGTCAATGCATTTACTTACTTATTTACGTCCGTGCATCTAATGTATGTGCACTAAAATGCAGATACGCATGCATATTTTAACAGTTACCCTGTAGTAGAATATCTCTGTTCAATACTGGCATGACCACCATTTTATTTCACATTTTTGTTGCCATTTTCTAAGTGGTTAAAGTTAATATTTCATAGGTGGTGCGTCGAATATTAAGGCTTAATGTAATTATTGTGCACATTTTTCATGCGTTTTAAGAATGCAAGTATTCTAATATTTTATCGCAACATATTGAGTTTCATAGTTTTGTTCATCTTACGATTGTATGAATCACCTTAAGCTAATCGCGATAGATATATATTTAAATTTGATCCGTCCGTCCGTCTATCTGCGCAAGCGATAACTTGAGTAAAACTTGAGAAAATATAATGAACATTTGTGGACATGTTCCTTGTAGATAGGAATGACCGCTCAAAAAAGTAATCAAGAAATTAAGACAAATAATAATATTTAATAAATATTTAATTATTATTAATAATATTATTATTAATATAAATTTTTTTAAATTAAGTGTAGTCCCGGCCCTAAAACGTGTAATGTCACAAAATTCTAAAGTTAATTGAAACTTGATGAGAACAAAACCTTTTAGCACCTCTTCGTACACTATGAAAACAATCAAAATCAGATGATAAACACCGTCATTAAAACCGCCATATAATGCTTGTATTGCAAACTTCTGAAAGTAGTAACGGACCAACTAAATATCTTCAGGTGAAGTCTCATTTACATATATGCATATCTGTCTGATAAGAGTATGATCTAATACTTAGAACTTACTTATCCTAACTCCCAAACATCTATTATAAAGATTTTCAAACATTCGGCTGACTTTATATTCTATTTATCAATCAATCTGTAAGGTATCTTAGGAACATTAAGTGAAGATACAATATTTGATATACTATAGCTTAATTCAGACTATATGAAAGTGGTCTACGAATTTTTTAATTCTAATAAACTGTATACCGAAGGTATTGAGCAATTTATAAGGTATATCTCTCAAATTGTATAATAGTTTTGTTCACTTAACGGCTGTATCATCTTAAACTAATCGAGGGTTAAAAACTAAATAAATTATCAGGATGACAAGACAAGTTGAAATCCGTGTGACTGTCTATCTGTCTGTCCATGCAAGCTATAACTTGGGTAAAAACTAAGATATATTGATGAAACTTGGTAGATATTATATATTATCAGACCACTACCACGCCCACAAAACTAAAACGTATATATTGCAATAACTAAGAAAAAAAAATATCCAAAATTGTAATTTGATACAACGAATTTCAAGAATTATGGCACGTGGCATGTCCAAGCAACCTAATAAGTTGAATGTATATATATACATATATCTTCCAAACCAATAAAGCTATATCACCTAAATTTGCACAAGATAAACCTTTTCTTACGATAGTGTAAAAGTAGTCGAAATAGGATAATAAACCTACCCGCTCCCCACATTACGGGTTTCTTAATAACTAAAAACACAATTAGGTTAAAATCCATATTTCGGGATCTTCTTCCTCTTTATTGGCATAGACACCGCTTGCGCGGTTACAGCCGAGTTTACAACGGCGCGTCTTTATGCAATATAGTGTCAACTGGAGATTCCAAGCGAAGCCGGGTCCTTCTCTACCTGGCTTTAAGTGGAGGTCTTCCTCTGCCTCTACTTCGCCCGGCGGGTACTGCGTCGAATACTTTCAGAGTTGAAGTGTTTTTCTCTCCATTCGGACGACATGACCTAGCCAGCATAACCGCTGTCTTTTAATTCGCTGAACTATATCAATGTCGTCGTGAAAGGGCAAATGACCAGAAATCTTCCGCCGAACCTTTCTTTTGAAAACTCGTAACGTCGACTCATTAGATGTCCATGCATTTGCACCATAAAGCAGGACGGGTGTAATGAGTGACTTAAAGAGTTCGATCCTTGTTCGTCGAGAGAGGACTTTACTTCTCAATTGCCTACTCAGTGCGAAGGGACACCTGTTGGCAAGAGTTATTCTGCGTTGGATTTCCAGACTGACGTTGTTGTTGGTGTTAATGCTGGTTCCAATATTGACGAAATTATCTACAACTTCGAACTTATGACTGTCAACAGTGACGTGGGAGAAAATCGCAAATGCGACTACTATTTGTTTGACAACAGGAGATATTTCGTCTTGCCTTCGCTCACTGCCAGACTCATTTGCTTCGCTTCTCTGACCAACCTGGAGAAAGTTGAACTAACGGCGCGGTTGTTGAAGCCAATGATATCAATAACATGGCCGTACGCCAACAGCAGTACACTCAGGTTTTCTATTTAGTTCTGCAGCTCGAATAATTTTCTCCAAGAGTAAATTGAAGTAGTCCCACAAAAAGGAATCGCCTTGTCTGAAATCTCGTTTGGTATTGAGAGGTCCTCGAAAAGGTTCTTCATGATTCTGGCAGAGCTTTTTTTATTGCAAATTCACACATCGCGGCATAAAGGCAGCTCCTTTTCCTACTTTCAAAAGCAGCTTTGAAATGACGAACGAGTGGTGCGTGTTGATTTTCTTTTCACGTGTCTTTTACAAGATTTGGAGCATTGTGAATATTTGGTAAATTTTGATTTTCCATGTCTAAAAACACACTGATAAGGGTTAAACACTTTTTTGAAGATGGGCTTTAATCTTTTACACAATACGCTCGATAGAACATTTTATGCGATGTTGAGGAGGTTTACGCCACAGTAGTTGACGCAGATGGTGGGGTTACCTTTTGGGGGATTGGACAGAGCACACTTAAATTTCTCGGTATCTATCCCATCCAGCACGTGCCTGAATCTACTCGACCGATATCAACCCAATTCGATACATAAAATTGTTCTGATATCCGTATGCTACAGAGCAAAAAAAATAAAGAAAATCGGAATGCAAACACTCCTACTTCAAATATAACACAATTTAAAATTCCACCCGATTCTTTCATATACGGTATACAAATCAAACTGAAACTATTGAAGCCACTAAGTACCGGATATGTGAACCACAGTGCCTATAGTTGACTTTTTATCGAAATATCGGTCAACATGTGAGACATATAATTGAAATTTGCGCATAATTCTTTTATCAAATTTTTGAATATCAAAAATGGATCAACTTCCCTTAGCCCCCATACACGTAATATAAAGATGTTCAAACTTTCGGTTTTTGGTGATGGTATATGAGGTACCTTAATAAAACCCAGACAGTAATTAGCCGGCTGCGATTTTTCCAAATTGCAGGAGTATAAAACGTTCGGTTGTACCCGAACTCAGACCTTCCTTACTGTTTAATGTTTAATATTTTGTGAAATTTGTAATTAAAAATTCCGAAAATTCACCTACAACTTCATCTCCCTTGACATCTCCAAAACAATGATCTAGTCATGCATCATCTTCATTATAGGCATTAAATTAAAAAAAAAAAAAAATCGTTTGTACATTGTAAAGTCTCGTTATTGGACGAAGGGAAAAACTTAAAATTAGAATTTTTGACACTTTGAACAAAAAAATAACACAGTAATTCGTAACATTTTCGCCATTTATTGACTTGAATAATTTAGTTGCAATTTAAAATACCTTATTTTATGGCTAGATAATTATATTTTATATGTACTTATGTATGTTTTTCAAAATTTGAACAAACTTCATTACCTTTTTATAAATCATGTTCACCGACTAAGAAATTGAGTTTTGTGATAAACGCGTCTAAAGCGAAGCGCTATACTGACGTTGCCTGATGGGCGGAAGTTCCGAAGGGTATATCCCTTAGAATTTTATTTAGAGCGATTTGAAATTTATTATTTTAATTAATTAATATTTTAACATACTTGCATTTTTGTTTTCATTTTTGAAAATTTCATTATTTAATTCATCTTTGTTTTTGCAAAAGCAGTCAGCACTAATTAAGGAAACCTTTTAAAAAATTTAAAATTAGTTTTTAACTAATTCACTAAAAATATTCTCTCTAGATAATTTATTTGGTAAAATTACCTAAAAAATACTTAGATATTTGATTAGCCACATATGACGATTTGTAAATAATACGAGTGGAATTTTTTTCCCTTGGATGTTATGACTTTGAAAATTCCATTAGGCATTGTCTCTACTACTTTTCTAAGAACATCGATTTCAGCAGTTCTGTATACTTCTCGGAGTTAATTTTTGTAGTAATGAAACACGGTGGTAGCTGTGCCCAAAAAATAAGGTGACATTGTATTTATTTTGAAAATTCTTTATTTATTCTTCCAAATCAATTTCATCCCCTTCAAAGTAATCCCCTCCCGATGCAATGCACTTACGCTCTATCGTATAAAAAGGGTGTCCCCGGAGCGGTCTTTTGAGCTTGGTGAACAGCCAGAAGTCGCACGGCGCCAGATCAGGTGAATACGGTGGTTGCGGAACGATATGGGTTGAGTTTTTGGCAAAATGATAGCGAATTACGAGGGCAGTATGGGATGGTGCATTATCGTGGTTTAAGAACCAAGAATTGTCTTTCCACAATTCCGGCCTTTTTAGGCGGATAGCGTTACGCAAACGACGCATAACGTTCAAATAATATTCATTGTTGACTGTTTGACCGGTTGGAAGGAATTCATAATGCACAACACCACGATAATCGAAGAAAGCAGTCAACATGACCTTGATTTTTTTGATCTCGGCTCTCTTTTGGCACGATATCCGCCCCGATCGGTTGTTTCGGGGTCGTAAGCATTGATTCAAGTCTTATCGACATTTATAATGCGTTTCATGACACCCTGGTAGTCGGAAATCATCGTTTCACACACTTCAACGCCGACGACGGTTTTTCAACACCAAATCTTTGATTTGTTGAACGTGAGCTTCGTCGGTTGAGGTTGATGGTCGCCCTGGACGCTCTTCGTCTTCGACACGTTCACCGCCGGTTTGGAAGTCACTATACCACATTTTTTTTAGACATAGACTCATCACCAAAGGCTTTCTGCACCATCCTCAACGTATCCGCAGCAGAAAGTTGATTCCGTAAACAAAATTTAATGAAAATTCTTTGCTCAGCAAATTTCGACATCGCAAAAAACGAAAAACTCACTTTTAGCAGCTCACAAAACGACACGTATCTCAAACACTAATGAATATATTGACATGAAATTTGACATAAATGTGACTGTCAGTACTACCAACCTCCAAATCCTTCGACGCGAGCAGTTTAAATTCAAATGTCACCTTATTTTTTGGGCACAGTACCGTAAAGTACGTAAACGCACCTCATACCATATCATATCATACAAAACACCCTATAAAGGTGCAGCTCATTCTTTCGCCATGGATTTTGCCGATATTCTGCCGAGAAAAGCTCAAACCATCAGAAACATCAAGGTTGCATTTCCTCTTGGCTGTTTTCTTTCATTCTGTGCCTCTAGTTTCTCAAAAAACACCCACAAGCTGTCGTTTGGTCACAGAAAGACATGCTTCATCTTACAATTGTGCACAAGTCAGTTTGTTTTTGGTGCCTTCGTCACGAATTCGCAAGCTCAGCTTTTTTTACTTGTGGCTTGGGTCGGTTACCATAAATTTTTGTGCTTTTTAATAAATGTCAAACAAATGTCTTAGATCTTACAATTTTAGGTGCAATTTGCCAATTCAACAAGTGTTATTTAAAAAAGGTTTTTTTTCGAATTCCAAAGTAGTTACGTGTTTTTTTCTTGCTCATGTTTTTTCCTTTTTCATGTCATAAACATGCTTCTAGCAAATAAAATTTGACAACTACTTTCCCCGAAATGCCTTAAGAACCAAAATTGCATTCAATTTCCTTACGGTGGAATATTACCAATATAAATTATAAAACAAAGTAAATATTTTGTCCATGTAAAATTAAAAAAAAAATTATTTTTACTATTTTCGCCTCAAATAGGCTTTATAGTCACAAAAATAAGGTTCTAGTTGATTTGTTTCCGTTTCAAACGACTCATCAAAAAATTCGAAATTGAGTGTCTTATTGATGACGCTTCACTACTTCAAACTACATACATAATATTACCTATGTTCAACATTTTCAGGTTATAAACCAGTTTTAAATAATATTAAATTTTTGTTTCACTCATGTTCCATTTTATTTCGTGTTTCATTCATGCCACTGTAAATTTCCGAAAATGTTGTTAAGTTATTTTGCATTTCAGGTGACGATATAGTAAGCCCACATCTTCTTCTGTTATTCCACCCCTGAAACTTTAAACGCATTTTTCTCAAAACTACGGTTTAACAATTAGCGAGACAAATAACTTTTGAAAAACAGTTTTCACTCAATCGACTTTAAAATTTCCCAATTTCTTGAAATAATCGAATCTTCGAACTTTTTCGCAATAATTCGGTTGTTGCACGTGTTGTGTGGCATGTAGCTCCATCTTGTTGGTACCAGATCAACTTCTTCCAATTGCGGCCATAAAAATTGAGATAACCGTAGCATCGATCTATACCGCTCTCCATTGACAGTAACGGTGTCACCAGCTTCATTTCGAAATAGGTAGCAGAAAAAACAAAGACCAAACCATCAATTTAAGTGAATGTAATGTTTGCTCATAAATATGCGCACCACAATCGACAGTTTTGTTTGTTTACCACACCACTCATATGAAAATGAGCCTCACCGAAGAAGATTCATTTGTTAGATTGTTAGATACTGGAGAACGATTATTTTGTTAATAAAATGCAATAATTTGTAAATTATGTTCTTGCATATATCTTTCCTTGATGAATTTGTAAACATTACTGAAAACAAGAAAAAACGTTAACTTCGGCTGCACCGAAGCTAATATACCCTTCACAGATGCATTTCTTTTAGTAACTATGTGTACAGTTTGTACGGAAGATATATGCTATAGTAATTAAATCTGAACAATTTCTTCGGAGATTATGTTATTACCTCAAGCTATAACCCATGTCAAATTTCGTGAATTTAGTGAACCGATCTGAACAATTCCTTTCGATATTTCATTATTTCTATAAACAATAACTCATTCCAAATTTCCTGAAGATATATCGTCAAATGAGGAAGTTTCCTATGCAGCATATGATTCCGATAATTCAGTTTGTATGGCAGCTAAATGCTATAGTAAGCCGATCTGAACAATTTCTTCGGGGATTACATTGTTGCCTTAGAAAATAATTTATACCAAATATACAGTGACTCACAAAATTAATCACGCTTCAGTTGAATATTCATTTCTTTTTTCATTCCGTCTTGCATATACAGTCAAACACAAATTCGACTGAATACTTATGTTGCTTGGTGTTCAATGTACCGTTATCTATATGTTTTACGTCGCCACCAAAATTAGCGGTAAAGTAAAATTTGAACAATACGCAGAAGACAAGCGTGATCAATTTTGAGACTTTCGCTCGAAGTGTTTGGACGTGCGCAAAAAAGTGAATTCATTAAATAGAATAGTTTGAATTATTTGAAAAAAGATATAAAAGGTAAGAGAAAATATGCATACGTTTTTCCGCCGCTATAGTTGCTTATATCTTTGGCAGACATGGGAAAAAAGAACATGGTTATCTCCAATGGAGTTAAAGGCGAGGTGAAAAAATTGTTGATTGATGGTGTGACTCATCGCGAAATTTCTCGAAGGCTGAAAATCTCCGTTGGCATTGTGAGTAAAATTCGCAGAAAATTTGCAGATTTATTCAATAAAAATAAAGCAGGCCGTAAAAGAATTCTTAGCTCAGTTCCGGAAGTTGCGGCTAAATTTTGCCAAAAAATACAAGACCTGGAATGCAAGTGACTGGGAGAAGGTCTGTGGTCGGATGAGACCAAAATAAATCGTTTAGGATCGGATGGGCGCGAATGGACCTGGAGAAGCAAGGGTGCGAAATTACAGGCACACGACGTTAAGCCTACACTGAAGTTTGGAGGAGTCTCCATTATGGTATGGGGATGCATGACGATCAATGATGTTGGTACATTGGCCAAAATCGAAGGACGAATGACGGCAGAGTCTTAATTGAAATTCTGCGCAGTCATTTGCTTGGCACTATAGGAGACTTAGGTGGAAATGGGTCGGACATTGTCTTCCAACAGGCCAATGATCCGAAGCACACAGCAAGAGCGACTCGCAAATGGCTCCAGGACAATAGTATTAGTATACTAGATTGGCCTCCGCAATCTCCAGACCCCAACCCCATCGAGCACCTGTGGGGTATATTAAAAAAAATCGGTCGCCGGCGAAGTCGGCTCATTGAGCGAATTATGGCCTAAGGTGCAGCAGGCGTGGGATTCTACTTCGTCAGAAACATGCGCAAATTTGTGTTTAAGTATGCCAAGGAGAATCAAAGCCGTTATAGATAGATGCCAAATATTAATACGAAGTATTAATATTAATTTTTAACCCTGTTAATATTAAGTCACAAAATTGATCACACTGAAATATTCTATATTTAGTTTCTTTATTGCTTTTATTTGTTATTGTCAAATGAAATATTACTTGTGTTTTATTCTTTCATATTATATCTTAAAAAAAACATAAAAAATTTCGAAAATATCAAATCATATACGAGTTTTTTATCATCGCTTAGGTACGTATTGATACCGTGATCAATTTTGTGAGTCACTGTATCTTGCCAAGTGTGAAAGTTTTCATACAAGATCTTGATTCCGATCGTTCAGTTTGTATGGCAGCTCTATGTTTTAGTGGTCCGATATCGGCAGTTCCGACAAATGAGCAGCTTCTTGAAGAGAAAATGACGTTTGCAAATTTCAAAACGATATCTTAATCGAAATCGACTCAGCTCTACATACTGATCATTTATATATATACTTTATAGGGTCTCCGAAGCTTCGTGACAAACTTAATATACCCTGTTCAGGGTATAAAAATTACAGTTCATAACATATTATATTAAAAATGGGCGAAACGATACTTGGAGAACATATAATCTCTATTGTAAAACCCTTTACTTCGAGCGGTTCTTCGTCTTATTGGCACTTAAACATCATGCAAAGAAAATGTACACTAAAATTTTTATTTTTTTACACGTTTCATTTAATAGTTAATATATTCCGCGCAATATATTTATATAGTAAAAAATATTAAAACCTTGCGATATACATACATATAAATACAACAGGGCAATACTCCTACCTACCTACATATAAGATTGGAAAGCTTATTAGATGGGAATATGCCCCAAAATTGAGAATTTCGTTGCTTTTGTGGCTACGAATCAACTTTTTTGTAATATATTGGTATAAACATCCTATAGGAAAGCATTATTGTTCACTCTATCTTAACTAATCAATCGAAAATTTTAATAATTTAAGCAAATATATACCTTAATGTAACACATAGTAATCTATATATATAATATTATATAAAGATATGTAAATTTAACGGAGGGCTTCAAAATAATTTTAGAAATACTGTCAAGTTGACTGTCTGGATACAAAGCGCGACCACGGCGGCGCTGGATGGACCAAAATTGTACATATTTGTTTATTTATTTATTATTATAAATATAAAAAAAATACGTTCAAATTTGAATACGGAAAGATTTTTTCGATTATTAAATATTTATTATAATACCAGAACAGCTCTTGGCTATATAAAATACAGATCGATTCTGGTAGCAAGCAACTAGCTATGGTAGGATAGATTGGATAGCTTAATTTGAACTAGAAAATTGTTAGCTCTTTAGCGGCAGTTTAAAATTTTCGTATCGCAGTTAAATACATGAGCACGAATAGTTTCAGATAATAAATCACCATTTCATTGTTTTGTTGTAGTTGGATCATAAGCAAATTCATTAATAAATGATGAAATGATACGTTTAAGCGAAATTTGCAGAATATTGATGTTTCGCACTACAGAAAATTGGCTCAAAAAATTGGATTGTTGATTAGCTGTGCATACAATTTATTTATATTTTATTTATTTATATAAAAAAATTGTTGTAATATTCTCATTTGGAAGAAATGTACATCAATGTATACTTCCTATCAGGATGACGAAAAGGCTAAATTTAAACTTATACTAACCCTTTCCACCTCACATAATATATATGCCTATCAGAGTTAAAAGCCAAAGCGCTGGTTTAATAAATGTTTTTAAAGATACTACACACGCTCATATCAATGTATTTCCATGCGAAAAGGTATGAATACCTGTGCTGCTGTCACCATCCCATACCCTGTTCAAGGAAACATTAACATGCCGAAATGTAGAGTGTGAAGTGTGAAATAAGTATGTTTATATGTGATCCAGTATAATTGTGTGCATGTATGTGTGTGTGTAACACATCAACGCGGTTGACAAGTGGCGAGATAAAACATATTTCTGAACTCTCGACGTTTTGCAGCTATAGATAGCCCTTATTCGCCATATCAATTTTTTGAATATTTAATTTTCAATTAAGGTTTTTGAGGAACAGTTACATGAAAAGTGCATTTCGCGTCAAGCCACTCAATTATAACAAAGTAATGGCAAAGGTAAAAATCAACTTTTCCAAACTTTTTATATTTGCTATACTCAGGCGCATAAGTAAGGGCAAAATTCAAAACAATTCAACTCTGTTTTCTTATATTACATTTAATCGAATTCATTAATATTGTTGTTTTCATTAAAAGTTAGCATATCATTCAAAGATGACTACTGGTCCACGTTATTTTTTTATTTGTGTGACTGTGCTTTCTATTGAAATTCTTTATACAATAATATTGCTTCGTTTAGTACACTAAAAATTAAGAAAAAATATACACTCATAATACCCTTCACATATACAAATATTCCAATGTCCGATCGGAACATTTCTTCGAAGATTGTACCGTTCCTTTTTTTTCGAAAAGATATTGTGCAAATCAAGAAATTTTCCATACAACAGCATGATTTTGAGTCTTCACTTTTTATGGCAGCTGCTCATTGGGAGAAAAGGTGTGCAGAATTCCAAATCAATATCTCATAAACTGAGGGACCAGTTAGCGTATATACAGACAGACGGATGGACAGCGCAAATCTCCGACGTTTTCTTCTGGGTATTAGTAACTTCATGGCAAACTTAATAAATCCAGATCATCGAAAAATAATCCGTTATTTAAAAACCGATGATAAAAAGTAAAGGTTTAGATTTTTTTATAAACCTCTTCATTTGCTGTTGTTTTTACCTTCGTTTGTGGTGGTAGTCAGAACATAATTTTGTTTTGTATGAGTCATGATTATATTCACTCTTTTAAAAACAAAACATTGCAATAAAATCAATAATTTAAACATTACTATTTCGAAGCATTTTATGGATAAAATAGATTTTATACGGATTATTAAAATAAAACGACTTTTCGAAATAGAACATAATAAAATTCAACAACATTGCAATTTGTGAAGCAATTAATTCTTAATATTTATATATAAAAATGTTTTCACATTAGATTCATGTTTAAGCACTTCTAACATATTTTAGCCCTAAATAGTACTTTATTTGATATGGACGATTTTACCTTGATTTGAAAACTATTTTATATATGTATTCGCATTTAGGCAGAGCTATATATTATATATCCATATATTTGTATATACAAATGAAGCCCTAATGTTAAATCACACAAAGCACAAATATTACGCATTCTTGAACTATATTTTGACAACACTTTTAAACATTCACTTACCTGGTCCAATTTTCCAAACCTTTGCAAGTTATGAGAAGTGGCAGACGCAATAATTTAACTCCTGAAATGAAATTATTTTTCGAACATAAACCAAAATTTTTTCGTCATTTTGCTTACTTGGCAAAGTTGTTGCGCGGCAGTATCCCGATGTCTTTGCAGACAAAATAATCTTAGCCAGTGAAGAATTATGCAATTCAACTTTCTACACAAAAACTATGAATGTTAAGTTGCATAAAAAAGCAAATTTTCACAATAAGAAAGGAAAAAATATTCTTTAAAACAATATAAATCCACTTGTGCGATTCTTTTACTGATAGAGACAGCGCGTTGATTATTTTGACAGATCACAACAGCTGATCTTTCTATTCTCATTGTGAACTGTTTATAATCGAAATATATATAAAGAATATTCGAATGTCACAGGTAAGAAGCAAAAACGAACTGACATAAAACTTTCTTTTTCTCATGAACATATCAAATTTATTGCTACAAAAAACTCTTTTATAATTAAAGTATAATATTTTTTATTTTCATTAACATGTATGTAACTTTTTTAAAGGAATATAAAAAAACCCCTGGACAAATTTTCTGTTATTATTTCAATTTTTATTGGCTAAAAAATAACTAAAATACTGAATGTAGGCAAAGTTATCAAGCAATTATTCTCGGCCTTTTTCTACTTAGAATTATGGGAACGTTTATGTTTCCAATTCTATACTCAAAGTTTCCTTGAAGGTAATCCATGCAACAGTCGTTCTTTAAAAGTTTAAAAACAATCACATATGATATAAAAAAATTAATCATTATGAAATTTCAGTATTTTAAGTTCAACACTGTTTATTGAATCTATTCATTCAATTTTGCAAGAAGTTCACAAATAAGTTGCTCTCTAAGAAGAAAAACACAATATTCAAAATATGTGCATTCCTGATTAGCGCCATCTATTTGTGACTTTTTTAGTTTCTTTAACAAACACAAACCTTGTCCGTAAGTCAGCAATCGGTTAATTAGACAACAGCGCTACCAGAGATTTCTATTAAAGTTTCGAAACCCCAAGTAACAATTCTCACAGAAACGTTTGATCATTCTTCCCTTTCTTAAGAAAACGCCTTATGAGTTAGAAAGTATGTATGCTACTTATTACTATTGTGGGAAAACCGGAAATCAATCTTTCTTCAAATTCTTTTCATATAGACAAGTTGTTTGCTTACGTCTGCTTTTTATAGAACAGATTTATTGGAAGATCCTCCGTTTTTATCATAATTGAGTACAATCCTTATATTGTATTATTTATTTTGAAAATTTTTGTATACATACATATTAATCAACAGAATTGTTTTAATCTATATACTACATAGATGTAAAAGAAAGTTGTGTTAGTTACACCACTCAAAAATGGCTAACCGATTTGGCTGAAAATTTTTTGCAAGTTAGCTTCGAACCAGGATAAGGACATAGGACAACTCATAAATACAAAATTTATATTTCAAATCATAAGCTCAAAATTCATGTTTGTAGGAATCATTTGAATATATGTGTACAATTTTAAACAGATTCTTCCTCAAAAATAATACAATTGATAAGTATTTGGGATAGTAGAAAAGAATTGAAGCCAAATACTCAGTGAAATAGATTGTAATTGGTTCAGTAATCAGTCGTTGAGTATGTATTATACCACGTTCGAGAACCGGTTCATCATGTGCAGTCCACTAGAATGACTGTCGAGTGGACTTCAGTGGGAAATGATGGAGCTATGTTTCTGTTGTCACACACCGACGCAAAAATTCAGTTCTATTACGATTAAAGAGCACTCAAACACTTCTCAGAATCAGTTATTCGTTGTTTTTGTTGGATGGCGAGGCACCAACTTAGCAAATATCTCTTAATAAATGGATTTCCCTGAGCCCAAATTCAACAGTATTTTCCCAATGCAATGCTTTAATCACACACGAAATGCTTCATGATCCATTTTTTGTATGTAAACTAACACAATATGCTTCACAAATATGCTATATCTCATTAACTAATATGTAGTTATAATCCAACTAATTATCTATGTATCAGCCACAGTGGAGCGTGGACGGGTCCTCTAGTTATTACAAATTCCAGACTCAACAAGGGTTTTTTATATATTTTTTTTGTTTGTTTATTATTTGACGGGCGTGTTCTATTAATAGTAGGCAGTACCACACCCATTTCCCAATATTTACCCGGCTCTCATAAAGCCCTCTCCTACCACCCCGGGCGGATTTTATGTCTCTGGCATATTTTTATACTTTATTTATTGCACTTTTAGTCGTTTTTACCATTACCGTTATATAGGAAGAGGACGGGGTTATCATTTCATTCACTTTTATTGCTTAAAGAGTAGAAACCGGTTTGAAAAACATCAATCTGAGAAAAACGCGTTTAAAGATTGAAGTTGGAATGTTTCCCACTCTGCACTCTTCTACGAGAAACGAAAATTTCAGACTGAGACGTTCCCATAATGCACAAATCATTACTAAATTCTTTTCACTTTGCCATCCGATATCAAGTTTTTAAGAAATATATAACTTTAAGTATGAGAAATTAGTATTTTTTAAATACTATAGACTCAATTAAATAATCTTTAGAATTATGGTATAAATGAACAGGGTGATTAAATTAATCGATTTAACTAGTTAAACTAGTCCCTCGGTTTTTGAAATATCGATCTGATTTTTTTGTTTAGATACCAGTTTTTTCTCCAAAACGCTACGAATTTATCAGAACTGCCGATATCTGTCGGACAGCTATAACAAGAGAACGATGCATTTTCGGAAGATATTGGTCAGATCGGAAGACTTTAGCATATTGCTGCCATAAAAACTGGCCGATCAAAATATTTTATATTTGTGAAGGGTATTATTATAGCTTCGATGCAACCACAGTTAATGTTTATGTATAATAAAAGAACTTGATTTTCTACTAACTCTCCTCTAACTATTACATTTATAATTCTGGTATATTTTGCATGACACACACATTTATAAAAAAAATATATGAATACTTATGAGACTGAAGTCAAGCCCGTTCAAAATTGTTGTTTTAACTATTTGTATTAGTATGTTATCGAGGTGAGTAAATAATTTAGGTTTTAAATATTTTATTTAGCGCAGGGGATGGCAAACATATAGTGCTGGATTATGGAGCATGTGAATATACATATATACGAGGTGTGTTCAAAAAGTATCGCGAATTTTGTGTTTTTTCAAAAATTATTTATTTATCCATGAATAACTATTTTGTCCCCTTCAAAGTAATCCCCATGAGATATTATACATTGTGCCAACGGTTTTTTCAATCTTCAAAGCACTTCAAAAAATCATTTTTGTTTTATCTTCTTCAGTTCCTCCTTCGATGCCGTCTTTATCTCGTCAAGAGAAGCGTAACGTCGTCCTTTCACGGGCCTCTTCAGTTTAGGGAACAAGAAAACGTCACAGGGGGTCAGATCTGGGGAATACGGTGGCCGCGCCGTCATTAGTGTGTTGTTTTTGGCCAAAAAGTCGCGCACAAGCAACGATGTGTGAGCAGGGGCGTTATCGCCAATTTTTGTCACATCTTCTCGGCCTTCTGAGAACGTTTTGTACCACCTATAAACGTTGCTTCGGTCCAAGGTAGCTTCTCCGTATGCCACAGTCAACATTCGGAATGCATCCACGCACTTAATTTCGTTTTTCACACAAAATTTGATACAGGTTCTTTGATCCATTTTTTTGAATAGGTAAAAATCGAAGACGATCCAAAACACGTGCAAGCAAAGCAGCTGTCAACAATTAAATGAACATTCAAAATGGCCGAGCTTGTCGGCATAAGTGAGAGACATGAGTACCAACATAACTCCACAAAAAATTCGAAATTCGAATATACGTAACCCGCGAAAATTCAAAATTCGCGATACTTTTTGAACACACCTCGTACATATATGCATACATAAATAAATTTCATAATACATGTGTTTGCGTATAACGTCATTCAACCATTTGTAGGCATCAGTTACCTCGGAAACCTAAGGCATGATACTTTTTTGAACATTGCATGAATATCCGTTTTCTACGAAGGCATAAGATTCCCATGAGCTCTGTCAGCAAACCCATAACAAATGCCATAATATATCGGAAAAGACATTTAAATCTAAATATCGCCGAATTCAAAGAGTGTCAGCCACATCGGTAACTGACTCACTCATGCGGGGGTGAGGTCTTTGCAACTCTTTGCGGGATACAACTTGCAAGACGTCACAAGTCGAAGAAACGTGTCAGCTAATGATTTCGTGGTAGTTATATTTGTTTTGCTTTAGAAACGAGCAACCTGCTGGAAGTTACTCCTAGCATTCGGCAATGATGTCAGTAAACAAGCTGACAGACTGAGGTGGATAAACAAAACAAAACCAAAATTGTTTTAAAATCGACGACATGCATCACACTTCCTACCGCTGATGCAGTAAAGGCACAAGGACTACTTTCTGTGTACTCGCACATAGCTTCACTTGCCGTAACAATTGACCTCATTTATAATTCAATACGTTAAAAGTCACAGCATCGTTGCGTTGAAATAATGGTTTTGTTTAATGGTAGCTGACAGTGATGGCGGTCGCGGTGCAAAATGTCTTGGATATGCTTAGTAGAATTGCACTTTTCTCGACCTACGAAAATCAACAACAGTCAGACAGACAAGTTTTAATTTATAAACAATTCAATATAGTTTGAGATGCGAAGGCAATGTTGCAACAGCTTTAATTGAGGATTTTCAAAGGTAATTAACAAGTCTCCCAACAATTAGGCACAAGAAATAAAAAACAAAAAACAACATATCAATTTAAGGAACGCCATGTCTGTGAAAAGATGTAGAAGACTCATGATTAAAATAGAAAAAAATTCAAAAAAAATGCAGTTGAAGTTTCCAGTTTCTGCCCAGCCAGTTTGGATATCGTATCATTGAAATAGCTATATCTCTAAAAGAAATTAATGTTTTGACAAATTCTCTAAAGAATATATTCCACAAAGTTACGCCTTAACAAGACGGCATTCCTAAAAATTTATGTTTTAAGTTCCTGTGAAACCTTCATTTTTCACTCTTGACTTATAGGGGGATCTTTACTTTGATTTTAGTATGAACAAGTAAGGAAGGGCTAAGTTCGGGTGTCACCAAACATTTTATACTCTCCCATCAAATACCGTATTTGTGTAAAGTTTTATTCCGCTATCATCATTGGTTCCTAATGGATATATTATACAGAGAAGGCATCGGATGGAATTCAAACTAGCGTTATATTGGAAGAAGGCGTGGTTGTGAACCGATTTAACCCATATTTCGTACATGTCATCAGGGTGTTAAGAAAATATTATGTACCGAATTTCATTGAAATCGGTGGAGTACTTCCTGAGATATGGTTTTTGGTCCATAAGTGGGCGACGCCAAGCCCATTTTCAATTTTTAAAGAAAGCCTGGGTGCAGCTTCTTTCTGGTATTTCTTCCATAAAATTTAGTGTTTCTGACGTTTTTTGTTAGTCGGTTAACGCACTTTAAGTGATTTTCAACATAACCTTTGTATGGGAGGTGAGCGTGGTTATTATCTGATATCTTCCGTTTTTGAACTGTATATGGAAATGAAACAACTGTGTAGAGTTTGGCTTTTGCTATAGTAGTTTCCAAGATATGTACAAAAAACTTAGTAGCGGGCGGGGCCACGCCCACTTTTCCAAAAAAATTACGTCCAAATATGACACTCCCTAATGCGATCCTTTGTGCCAAATTTCACTTTAATATCTTTATTTATGGCTTAGTTATGACACTTTATAAGTTTTCGGTTTTCGACATTTTGTGGGTGTGGCAGTAGGCCGATTTTGCCCATCTTCGAATTTAACCTTCTAATGGAGTCAGGAAATACGTGTACCAAGTTTCATCATGATATCTCAATTTTTACTCAAGTTACAGCTGGCACGGACGGACGGACAGACGGACGGACGGACGGGCAGACAGATATCCGGATTTCAACTCTACTCGTCACCCTGATCACTTTGGTATATATAACCCTATATCTAACTCTTTTAGTTTTAGGACTTACAAACAACCGTTATGTGAACAAAACTATAATACTCTCTTTAGCAACTTTGTTGCGAGAGTATAAAAATTGGGAGAAAGCAGTATTAACCTTTTGCACTCCGCACGATTTTCGACGTTGGATATCAGTTACTCGGTTTAACTTATGTATTATAATTTAGAACTAAGTAACGTGTTATTATGATACTTGACTGATATGAATTGGATGAGATAATAACCCAGATTGAAATCGGGTTTGAAAATATTTTCTCCATATTTATTATTTTTTTTTTATAAATATAAATCACACTATAGAGTGCCGTGCTGTTTTCGTATATCGATCTTTCTTCTAAAAACTTCCCTTATCGCTCTTTTCAAGTGGTTCTTGTATATATCTCTTAGTAATTCTACCATGTTTGGATGTGATTTCTTTTGTCGTTTCAAGAGAAAACTTTAGAGAAATATACATGTCACAAAAAATTGCGTGGAAATAGCTTAATTCGCTGAACTAACATATACCGTATATACAAAGAGTACTGGAAAGTAATACAAATAGGTATAACTATAATAAGTTTTGAAATTAAGAAATATAGAGAGATATCGCTCTACTTAATTCAATCGCACTAAATTTTCGAAAAGCAACATTAACTTCCTTTGCTCGAAACACTCGAAATTTTGTCTCGATTTACTGCTAATTTAACAATAACTAAGAGTTTGAGAAATATTTCTGGGTGTTACACATAGGCTTGTATACTGCCCAAACTATTTCTTATTGGCCAGCACTTATGTAAATATTCTTAGCTATATCCGATTGTATGCTCAACACAAGTTATTGCAATATTTTATATGCCGGACCTAGTAAATGCAATATTTAAAAACAACAACACATTAAAAAGCGAAGGGGTGGAACGCCTACAACAAACAAACAAATCAAAAGAAGGATTATAGCAGTTAAGCATTATATCATTTCACTCATTGAAGTCAGCCCACCGAAATTCCCACGAACACTCAAAGAAAAAATCTGTCGGAAACTCACTATCCACTATCGCATACCCATATGCACGTACGTATGAATATATAAATGCACACACCATGAGTCCACAAATCGTGCAATATTTTCGTATGGACGAAAGCACTTGTGTATTTTAATGTGAGTCGGACTCTGTTTGTTTTATTGCTGCTTGAGCGATTGTAGTTGAGGACATTCCATCGGCTCGAAGATGTGTGTGACAATGCAAATAATCTTCGTGTGCCGAAGCCAACAATTGAATTGGCGGTCACAGCGCCGACGCAGCAATCCAGTGGTTATTTGTATGCTTCTGAGGATCACAGCGGAAATCGGAAGTCAGTGAAAACACCGGATGCAGTTAGTTTTCGGTTCTCATACCGTTAGGACGTTTTCTAATGTGCCAGATTTCGACGCAAATATCGTGCGATTCTACTGTGAGAATTTTTTCTATTTAATGATTACTGAAATAACCCATTCTAAATTTATATAAAAGTGAGTTTTGTATATAATGTGTTTAAACCTTTGGGTGTTTGTATAATTTTGATTGTTGCTCAGAAAGCCCTTTATTTGAGCAGGCTTTCGAGCAATAATTAAAACCAAACAAAACACACATATCTTCAATAAGCAATACACCCAAAACAGTTTCGCGAAAAGGGTGCAATTTTTATTGAGTATCGATTTCTTCCAAAATTCTAAAATACCATTTAAAGAGAAAATATTCCAAATAATTGTAAGGTAAGCAATATACCCTTCTACGAACTATTCTGTATCAATTTAGTGATGGATGGATGTAATAAGTGCAGTAAAGTCTTAGCGTTTGATTGCGATTATTTTTTTTTTTAACTCGCTATTTTTTAGTTGAAATTTTGAATCAAACAGGTTGGTGCTCATATCTGTGCACAATTTAAAAATCAGC
This sequence comes from Bactrocera latifrons, assembly GCF_001853355.1. NCBI lineage: Eukaryota > Metazoa > Arthropoda > Insecta > Diptera > Tephritidae > Bactrocera > Bactrocera latifrons. The sequence goes on along the minus strand of NW_017537105.1, from coordinate 48,642 downwards.
TTTTCGACATAGTGTTATTATATCATTTTGTTACAATTTTCAAAAAAATTATTACAAAATTTTTATTTAAGAAACCATTTTCTTAGCAATTCGTTTAAAATATTTAATTTTAACGATCACATTTTTTTGGAGTTATGATTTAACAAATTGAAGAAACTCACTTAAATCTGGCTGAGTTTCATTAACCAAGTTTTTTTCTGGTAACTTTTGTCATAGCCTCATTGTCTCATAAAAATACCCAGGAAGAGCAAAGTCAAGCATTACACCATTCAAATGGTAGCAATTTTCTTAGGTACCATGTGCCAAAAATTTAAAGGAGTGATATTGCATCTTTAATTTACACATTAGTACTGATTATGATTATGTTACAATCTAATTCATAGACATATTCTAATGGGATAAACAGCTGAAATAAACATAGAAATATTTATTATTGTTTTAGTTTTTTATTCTGCAAATTATTTACACTCTACTTTTATTGAACGATCCCAAAAGTAGTTCCAAATTGAACAAAAATCTACTGAATTGGCAAAAAAGAAAAGTTTATTTTTGGCATTTTGCGACTTCTTCGAAACTAAACGTTTTCAGGCTGAACTAGGGATGTTCGCTCGCCAATTCATTTCCATATCTACAAAATCTTAACGAAAATAATTGCATTTCAGCTTTCGGTAGCTTATTTTCAGATATAGGCCAGAAAATTATACTTTTTTGTAGCTTAGTGAAATAAATGGGCACACATATTGTCAAATTTCTTAAAGCACCAGTTTGGTTTGCATTGGTATAAACTATACTTTTAAAAATGAGAAACTAAAACTTAAAAATTAGTATTTTATATATTTTTTGAGTTGGTTGCCCAATAATTGGTTCTGAATTTAGCATGATAAAGAATGTTGAATTAATGGTAACATCTTTTTTATTAATCCAAATGATTCATATGAACATTCCAAATAATATAAAAAATATAATTTAATTCATTAAACAATAAGCTTATTAAGTATTCGTTTTCATTATGTTATTTATTTCTTATGTTTTTATTATTATTATTGTACTTATTTTTAGAAGTCAGCATCGTTTGCAATTAGAAGTTTAGTCTCGTTTTGGAAACATCAGTTTCTTTATGTTAATTTTTATACAACATATTTCTATAATCTATTTCATGTATCTATTTTCCTTTGCTGAGAATAATGTGACCTTAAAAAATAATTTCTTGTGTTAAAGTCATATGGTTCATATATGTATGTATGTATACCTATAACGAGATTTGTTCAAAATTCCGGTGATTTACGTTACAGATAATCTTCGTTATATGATAAACTGTTATTTGCTTTAGCTTAATTTAGTAACAATTTCACTTATGTACATTTTGTCTTTTATTTTAAGACGATTTTTGAAGTGTGTTTATTTTTGCAACTGACACTAGAAACAAAACCGATGGGTAATGAATAGGTGAAGTGCAGATCAATCAGTTTTTAATAGACACTTTTCTTTTACTCATATGTAACATGATATATTTCCAAAATATTTTGATAAATCCATTGGGTCTTTCCACATCATGCTGTATATACTCATCGAATTTAACTTTTATTACAATGTACACTTGTGCTCATATAATTAAGTCATTCAGTAATTTTTTACAACATGTAAAAAACAAGGTATATTTCTTTATGCAACATCCCTAATATTGCGAGAGCAAAAAGTTCCGTTATTCTAGGAACGCCACCGATTTACAGCGCATTCAAGTATTTTCGTTTGGGAGAGTTTAAATGAAT
>NW_017537105.1:29204-46022 GCF_001853355.1 Bactrocera latifrons | reverse complement strand
TTTTTTTTTTTTTTTTTTTTTTTTTTTTTTTTTTTGTCGTATGTCATAATAGTACGTTCAATATTCTCTTCTTCTACGGATTGAAGAGAGTCTGGTTTATTGCTAAAGACCAATGACTTCAAATAACCCAACAAGAAGTAGTCTATTGATGTTAAATTACAACTTCTTGGAGGCACAATTTCTTGAAATAAAAGTTCAATATAATTTCCTTCTATAAAATTTTCTAGCAATAATTCGGTTGTTGCACGTTCTGTGTACACGTAGCCTCGTCTGGTTGGAAACAGATCTTGCCAAGATCGAGCTCTTTCAATTGAGGCCATAAAAAGTGGGTTATCATCGATCTATACCGCTCTAATAGTAACGATATCACCAGCTTCAATCTAATGGTAGATCTTGAATAATTTTTGGATTTTCTCTGGTCTAATTGCACAAACTTTTGACATTGCACAGATACGTATACTTTAGAACATATTTTCAAGTAATTTTATAAATATACTAAATAAGTCATGCACCGTTATTTGAAAAGTGCGCTCTCTCAATTTAATTAAGATAACAATCACATTTGCCGATATATGCGGTATAAAGTCGGCCAGAAGTTCGGGTATATGAGGCCTAAAAGAATTATTGGTCCGATTCAACCCATTTCTGACACTACTACTACTATTATCTGAAAAGGAGTGTCTCCGAATTTTTAGAAATATCCCAGCGGGATATGGAAGACATTGGTAAGCGAGCAAGGCAAACGATGCAGCATGATTGTATCGCTTACACCGACCGATGAAAATTAACACGGCGATGTCCTTCGAAAAGTAACAGATCACCCCTTTCGCTATGATATAGGGACGAAGAATTTCTTCGATGCCAAAGTTAACGAAGAATTCTTCGATGCCGAAGTTAACGGAGAATTCTTCTATGCCAAGGTCAATAGTAGAATAGAAAAAATTGCATATTAATTTTGCTTTATTTATGAAAATACATGTATGAAATTCGTTATAAAACGAAGTATTAATGCATAAAAAGGAATGGTTTTCTTTTGATTTTGTGGCTGAGTCTCTTTTCGTTTTTTTTTTTCTAAGCAATGAGACTTAAAGAAAGGGCCTTTGGCGAGTCTGATGCTCTTTGGAGTTTGGTGAGCACATCCGTGAAGATTTCTACTTTTACACATTCTACAAAAAAAAGATGAAACCGTATGTAATTAAAAATTCCCATCAATGATAAAAACACGAAAATCTTACCAAATAGTAACGCATTAAAGTGCGTCACTTTCTTTTCATTTTTAATTAGTCTTCTCATATGCCTTTTCGAGAATATTAATATTATTTCTTTATTCAAAGCTTAAACACAAAATGAAATAAAAAAAACACCTGAACACAACCAACTTTCTGCAAATTTTCTTTAAATTCTTGACGATTTGACGAAATAATGAAAATATTTACTTATAAATTGTATTTCATCAACTTGTATTTGTTGTTTACATATTGTATTGTAACGTTTTTCATGTTATTACTCGATTGTAAATATGAACGCAGTAGAATTTAGCCGCATAGCTTACTTTTATGCATTGCCTACTATCGAAGAATTCTACATAGAATTTTCTTCGGAACATTCTTTAAAGAAAAATGTAAGCGGTGAACCATTATTCCGCTGGGATCTGACAATTTGATGGATGTTTTGTACTATACATTTTAAATATCTGGAGGCTAAAAAGACTTTCCCGAAGCGAAATTGGTTATTATAGCTTGAAGAGCTTAGAAGATATGCGCATTAATTTTTTTTTTTTTGGAAATGTAAAAATTTATGACTTTGCAATGCGTTATAACAAGTTTTGAGTACCCTAATTATAAAAAAACTTGAAATGAAATCGTTATTTACTTTGGAACTATTATTTCATGATTATTTGCTGTTGTGTCCGTATCTTGGATTAAAGTTGAAGATAAAATGCTTCACTAAAACATGATATTAAAAAAGAAAAAATTTAAATTTTTAAAAAATTCGCGTACTTATTTTCCACCTCCAAGTTTCTACAATTATTGCTGACAAAACATATTTTGAATTTTTTTCAATCATTTAGGGAATTAAGTCCATGTACAGTGTTTTTCATGACACTTTCAGAAAATTAGCTTCCTATTATATGGCTTGCGAGATTAAAACTGTAACCCTATACAATGCATGAAGGCATGATGGACAGCCTTGTCCTGAATTACTATGCCAAATATGAGCGCAATTTGTCAACCAATTTGTTAACAGCAGCGACTTAAGGGGTTATACCCGTGTGATGCATGAGAAATTAGGCGATTTTCGTTAATTTTTTTAAGGGAAAGTACGCGATTGAATTTTTGGAACTTCTTTGACCGTAATAATATTTACTTTCAGCTATATTTTAAGTTTTTTTTTTTACAATAATGTTGAAAGTAACGGAGTTATGGGCTAACTGCAGAGGTGCCAAATAAAAAAAAGCCCCAACTGCTGGCGTGATTTCGACCAAATGAGTAGCTGAAACAAAAAATCTTGAAAAGTTTATTAAACTTAAAGATATTTTCCATTTAATGACCTGCGATCTTTGAAAAATATCAAAAATTAACAAAATAGCGTAAAATCGTTTTTTTTTTTTTTTTTTTTTTTTTTTTTGGTGAAAAATGGTCGTTTTTTTAATGCCAAATTGAGAATTTTCAACCAATCAAAAGGATCATAGGTCATTGTATATTAAATGTATTCAGAAATACTCAGTTTTAATTTGAAGTCGATCGGTTAATTTCTCGTTGAGTTATGACGCCAACATTTTGAAAAATGTCGTTTCGAGAAAAACGCGTTTAAAGTTTCACTTATATATGTTTGCACCTCCGAGCGGTCGCTCTTTAGAACGCTGCGATTCAAAACTATTCTAGATACGATCTTCCCGATTTCACAGGATATTTATGGAAATATAAGCTATCGAAAACGCTTAAAAAGCAAATTTTTGAAAAAGAAGAAGAATATGTCTCAAATTTTGTATTTCTACCCAAATTCCGTATGCAGAATCATTGCGAATGTTGAAAAAGGCTTACGGGGATTCAGTTTCATCAAAAACACAAGCCTGCGAGTGGTACACAGTCTTCAAGGTCAGGAAAGAGATCGTTTAAGAGAAAAAGAAAACAAAATTCGTTGAAGGAGCTAAAGGACACCCCTAACACTGCTTGTGAAAAGTGTTTCGAGGACTGGAAAAATTGTTGGTACATATAAATGGTGGTAATTACTTTGAAGGCGACAAAATAAATATTGATGAATAATTAAACATTTTGCGTTTAATTTACAACTTTTTTGTCGCAATGTATACACATTAGTGAAGATTGTGATATAATACATTGAGTAATTGTGAAAACATCAATCAGAAAATCGATCCGTACATACACGCAAATTGAACTAACCGGATATAAAAAAGGCAATATAATAATTATAAAGGCGATTATAAGCTATGATAGTAGCGGTTTAGAAGACCGGAACAAATCAGAAGATAAAAATGCATATACATACATATATCAATAATTTATGCATGACCATATTCCTAACTACTACTTAAAATATATGCGTTATTAAACCTTTGGTCGAGTTAAACGCATAACATTGTGGATGTTCGCAAAAGGTTCATTGTCAAATAGCAATTTCGACGAGTATTTTACTACGAACTCACTATGCAACAATGCAATTCCCAATTTGTTCACACCTTCGAGGTGCTGACTAACCAGTCAGTTAATTTTTGGAAGTTCAAAAATTCGAATAATCGGTAGATCGGTAGATCGGTACTCCACACTTTGTCTACAATTCGGCAAAGCACACACTCATACCCACATATGTTCACACATATGCTACATCCCAATCGTGAATATTCATAAATGCATACATGAACATAAGTATATTATATTTTTGTGGGTTTGTAGGTGGCAAAATAGTAATTGGAGTGCGTTGACACATAGTGACATAAACAACAACTTAGCGTTCAACGCGCCCAATTGAGCTTCAATGTGAAGGTCGTCCGTTGTGTACAGGTCGTTCCCAGCGATCACGTAAACACTTACATACATATATATTTGTATACAAATCTATAGAAATACTCTCATAATTGAAAGTTAAGACAACAGTTCATATGAGTACATATGGACTAAAGTACGTATGTATGTATGTGAATAGTACATATGTACACGGGTGTAATATATGCACATGTACATATTTACCATGATTACCATATTAATGGCTATGGTGATACTTTTTGCATTGTGGCACTTTTTTCAATGACGCATAACAGCGCGTCATATCAGCATATCTAAGGGCAAGGAACACCCGCACATTTTCAGCGCTCATGAAATTGTTCTATTGAAGAATAATAATCAGAGAGAAAATGGTTACACTTGTAAAATTGTTCCGCTTTTCAAAAGCTTAAGGTGTTAGTGAGACAAATATGTGCCAAAAATTTTACTTTTAAAAACGAGGCGAGCTGTAAAACCAAATATTTGTTTCTTCTTAATGTTTATAACTCTAGACATGATTAGACATAAAGTTTTCGGAATATTTGAAAATCTGAAAAAATGGTATGAATTTTAAAACTGTGCATTTTAACCATGTTTTTCATGCTAACAATTACTGTAAAAGTCGAAAACGATAAAAGCTCTTGCCCAAACATTATCTCGGTAGATCTAAGTGAGTCAATAACAATTTACTGATTTCGAAGATCTTTTTCAAAACACTGCTTTTGGGAACACATGTTTAAGGCTGACTTTCGATCAAATCTTTTAGGGAAATATACCTTACAAACATACATATATGAAAAAACAAAACAAAATCGCGGGATGGTAGGTCGCCCTAAATCTAAAAATGAAAAAATTGATAAAAAAAATGGTTTCTAATCCTTTCGATATTTTTGTTTTATTTAACTCCTAAATAAGGAAAATATTAAAATTTCCATTGATAAAGCATATATGCCTGTTTGCATATATTTATAAAGGGAAACTGTTTGAAAAGGAAATAAATTTAACGCCGTACTCTACTCGCAAACATGGTTACAATAACAATATGGCACCTATGTAGCTGCAGCAGGGCCATTGTTTCTCCCATGAGTGTACCTTCATATCTGTGAATGTTAACGAGTATAAGTTGATTTAGTTTGTAAACAAAAATTGCCCTTCCGTAAAGAACACCGGCAATTGTGTGTTCATGCTCCCGCACTTTTAGTATAAGCCCATGGCTGCACGCTAGCCTGTTATCAGATTTTAACTTCGATGCAGCGTGGGTGGTTGTGCCAACTTAAACTTTAAAATTTTCGGTGAGCAAGCAGGTACGCACGTAGCTCTCCGCTCATGACGTATAGTAAAGAGCGAAATTCAACAGGGAAGTGCTAATAGGCTGGTGTTATATAACCGTGTAGACCATAGAATGTTGAGACAGTTCGGCAACAGGTTCTTGGGCTGCTAACCCACATCAGAATAGTAGAGCGATGTTGAAAATATATTTAACTGTGTTAATAATAAATGGTGTGGGTGGCCAAATTAGCTGTAAGTTTTTTTGCAAAAGTGAATTTGAAAAAAAATTAAATAAAAAAGTTATAAGAAGTTCATATTTGTGTGCAAAAATGTCTCGTCACATGCTTTTAATCATCTGATAGCATTTTACAAGAATCGCCTCAACTCATTTTGTTTAACGGAGACAATTGTTTCACTGAGTAAACGAATTACAACTATTCTCGGGATAAAATATTATGAATTGTGGTTACCAAAGGATTGTTTACTTGTGAAAGTACATATTTTGGAATTGTAATGGTTTTTATAAATATTTTTATACTCTGAGTAAGAACTGAGATATTTTGATAAAACTTAATGCACGTTTTCCTTGTAATCGTGACAGATAGGTGAGATCAGACTATTGTCACGCCCACAAAATCCTCTTACCAATTTTTAATGCTTTTTATTTAGGATCAGATGTAAAAAAAACGTGAATCTCTTAGTCTATCTTTTAAGTACGGCAATAAAAATAACTCAGTGGTATAGTTGCGACATTTTGTCAAAAAAACATATATTCATTTGCTTGGGTCGTGTTGCTTCGTCTTCAGACACTCACACTGTCCACTGCTATTTATTGCATTCGCTTACATTCGGGACGTCGTAGACACGTTTCGAAGCACCGTTGCTTTTACACTTTTCTCCCACAAGCGGCACGAGGCTTTTTTTAGCGATTGACAAATTATGTGGGGTGAACAATTTTTTTTCATGCAATATTGAATGTCTGCTAGACCCACTATTGACCATAGTTGTCTCAATCTCACGATACTTCGCATGACGATCTTGCAATATTACTTTGGGCACAGGATCAATAGTTTCCGAAACAACAATTGATTTTGAACGACTTTTACGAAATTCTTGGAGTGGTCTATGATCTCTATTGAATTCACCATACCATCGATAAACACTAGTCCCTGAAAGAGCTTCATCATCAAAAAATGAATTGGGTTCATCATGCACTGTTGCTGACTTAATCCATGTCGAAAATTGTAAAAAAAATTGCACGGAAACGTTCGATGATATGAATATTTTAAGTTACTGTAACAGAAGAGTGTTTTTTTCTTCACTTCCAATTTAAACAAGAGTTTTTTAATATGTAAAACATTTTATGAATTTTAATAAATTCAATAAATGATATCATATATTCCTGGACGATTTGCATCGACCAATGACTTTTTTTATCCATATCGGCTTAAAGGGGCCTTCCACGACCTGGTGCGTCCTCAAGATCGAAATTATCGGAACGAAATTTTGCAAACTAATTTTGGCATTAGCGTTCCATTAATGTTGCCGTAATGTTGAGTTTTTTAACTTCTTTCAAAGAAGAAGAATAATTTTATTTATTTTATCAGAAATTTTATTCTTTGTATCTTTCTTCTGAGCATTTTTCCATAGAAGTCTTTCTCCAGCTATTGAACTTGGGGCCACATGGCCTCCCGCAGGGATCCAACCCTTCAACCCATTCCAAATTCCTCTATTAAATACAGCTATTCTATTCAGGAAGATTTTTCGCAAATGGCTTGACGGTATCGATTCTAATAGTTCACTTTGTATAAGAAACACAATGAAGTGAATTGGTATTTTGAATTTCAGAATTTCCCAAAAATTGTTTTATCGGTAACCACAACTTTTAAGTAAATGATCGAATTAATCACCTATCGAAAGCATTCTAATAGCTCTTGACTAAATTTTGTTTGAAAATATTTTAAGAATACATCTTGACAAATGAAAGAGTTTTCCTTGCAAAGACTTGAGTTTAACGCGACGAGCGGAGTTGATTTATGTCCATGTTCATCTGTCTGTACATACACGAAGTAGCCTCTCAGTTTTTAGACTAACATCCAACTCAATGAACAAATTGTTCAGATCGGATTGCAGTAACATATAGCTTCTAGGACATTAAGTGTAGGCGCAGCTCCTTTCCGATTTAGTCATTTGTGAGCAGAACATGCTTTATCGCCCTTTTCCAAAAAATTTCTTTTTTATTTGTTGAACAAAATATTTGGCTGGACTATAACTACATTCTGCAATATTTTCAAGTAACTAAATTACAGCGTATTACGAAATTAAATGTAAACATAGCAACTTAATTTAACTACCAAATTTATTTTATTCTGAGTAATTTCTTTATATTGAGACATCTTTTCTTAGAGCAAATATAGTACATACATTTTTGAAAACATTTGTTAGATTATGAGTAGCATATAGTCTAAAACAAACACGTTTTTTGTTACTTAGTTTTTATATTTTAAGTTAAAGAAAGAAAAGAACGAGATACTAAACTTAGAGTTAATGGCAGTTTTTTGTGAAATACTATAATATTGCTCGTTAAGTAAAAACTTCTTTAAATTGATAGTGCTATATAATGTAAATTAGTTTATCCAGAGAGAGGGTTAGAAAGAGAAAATACGAGCCAAGATTGTCAAATATGGTTCTGATCAAAAAACTATTCCAGTATTATTCCTTTAATACATGGATCTTAAATTGTATGTAATGACAAAATTCTTAATCATTTAGAAATGAGGTAAATTTTTTTGCAGTATACTAAATAGTTTTTTTACTGAAATAATCAATATTTAGAGACGTCCAACAAAAACACATATGTATATTTATTATCATTGACAACAATGTCGCAACTACTATTTCACAGCGCTTAAAAACGCATTGTTCGCGATCTTACGTTATAACAGAACAAGAGCTAAGTTCGGGTCTAAGCGAACATTTTATACTCTTGAAGCTTTTTTATACTTTCAGGTACATAAAGCTTGTGAGTAATGTGGCGTTTTGGCCGAGTTATGAACCGATTTTATCCTTACTAAGCGTAAAAATCACCGTTATTAAAAAACACGCTCTTTAATTTTTATTAAGATAGCTTACATATTTTCCGATATATACGGTATAAAGTTACCCGGAAGTTCGAAAATCTATATTAGGTATATGGATGCCACGATAAGTATTGACTCGCTTCAAACCATTTTTGATATGCAAAGATACTTGTATTGGGAAAGGACTCTCTCCAAATTTCAATTATAAATTATTCGAGTCAAGTTTTATCCCGTTATATTAATTACTTCTTGATTCGTACACATGTAAGTGAAAGAATCTAATAGAACTAAAAGTTGTCATATACAAAATTTGGTTAAAATCGGTCGAGTGGGTCTAGAGATATCCCTTTCCACCACGGCTACATACCAAGTTTCATCAAAATACAATATCAAAATCTTTACACAATTTAACTTTTTTGTCACATGAAAACGCATAGAAAATTTTGAATATACTAGGGTCACTAAACTATTATGTAAATGAAATAAAAAATGTATACGTGATTTTATGATATTAAAACTTATAGTACAAACATCAGCTACATTTAGAAATATTATTGTTTAATAATAGCTTTGATTTTCGAGAATATGTATTTGGCTTCTGGAAAATCTTTTTTAAGTGCCCAATAATAATCTGCTAGCATTAATGCGCTCTATTTCCCTTGTTTGTCACTCACAGCACCCAAATTTACCGAAAAGATATTCAGATTAGAGTTCCGCAATTCTATTTTTAAGGACATTTATTGTTTAAGTCTTTGTAATATTCCAATTTACGGTTTCATACAAAATTTGTACACCTACAAATCTGGTTACTGATTAAAGTAGTGTGCCAAACGGTAGAGAAATTAAAATTCTGATAGATAAAAGTGGAATTTGAATGTCAAAAATGTTCTCAGCTCCCGAGCTAGGAAATTTTTTGACAACATATAAATTTGGATACATCTTATGCTTTCAGAAATAAACGAATTTACACGAACCGCTGTATACAAAACAAAATATGTAATTAATTCGTAATTATTAATTCGCTTATGTAATTATTTACTTCATCCAATACAGAAATGATGTTAAGAACTTTCAACTTTTTATAATATTTAATATTTAGTCGAATATTGCAAACTAAAAATAAAATTTTTGTAGCTGATTAAGAGAAATTATTGTAAATGCATTTATCTATGTCCATATACATACATACATTTATGAAAACATAATTTTTTTTCTATCACGTTGCCCAAATTTCTTAATTAACAGCAAACTTTCGTATTATCGCAATTTTTCTAGTTTCATCAATATTGTTATTAGCAAGCAAATTATTTACTTTTTATTTTATTCATATTATTATAAACGTAATAATTGAATAACCAGGCAAACATTCCCACAACTGCCAAATTTTACTTTCAATTTGGCACTGCAAAATGTAATTTTGTTTGTGGTGATATGCTTTGAATTCCGATTCAAATCCGTTCGTGCAAGCTGAAACTTGAGTAAAGGTTAAGATATCTTGATGAAACTTGAATACATGTTTCTTGGCATCATGAGAATGTTGATATTGCAGATGGTTGAAATCACACTACTATCACGCACACAAAATTCCGTTAATCGAAAACCTATAAAATGCTATAACTTAGCTCCAAACTAAGATACAAAACTCTAATTTGGCAAATTTTTTAAAAAGTGGAAGTGGGTCAGCTCTCTAAAGGATTAATTCATCATCTCAAAAACATATAAAGTAATATTAATCAATTTTTCTGGGTATAAATTTTTCTGACACGCCAGTCTATGTATAAAGATTGGGTTGAAAACTATCTACTAGAAGAGCTCACCAAATTCAATCAGAGTTAAAATATATTACATTGAATGTACTTTTTTTAATTTTTGCAAGTGATATAATGTAAATATTTGTAGATTTTTAAAAAACTATTTAATACTTTTCAAATTTAAGAAGTAACAAAAACATAATTGTTACATCAACAAAATTAATGAGCAGAAAACTTAAAATAAACTCCATTTTGTTGTAATTTGAATTTGTTTGTCTAAAGGCTCTTTTATATGATCAATGAAGTTGGAACCCAGTGATCCAATTGATTCTCTTATAAATAATCTTACTAACAAAAAAATCATCCCGAACGTGCTATAAAATTATCATAACATATTTCGAAAATATCAGGGTAGGGCTGGTAAACTCGATTCCGATTCTACTCAAGAATCGAGTTTTCTCGACTTTACTATTAATTAAGTGACTAGTTTCAAGTTATACATACCTCAGTATACTATACAGTAATAAACCTTTGCTTTGTTTGCATACATATACTCAACTCTAGAAAATCTTAGGGTGTTGTGTAATACTTCTTTTACTACTTTCATGGTAATTAGGGTGTTGTGTTAGCATTTAAGCTACATATAAATTTTAAATATGCTTCTGTTTTTAAGATCTGTCCCGGAAAATGTATGGTTTTCTTAAACTGACAATTAGCTTATTGTTCTTTTACTTATTTTAAATTTATTTAATAACTTATTTTATTAAACTTGTTTAAGCAACTTGAATTATTTAAAAGAAAATTATATGAAATGTAATGCTCTTGTAATTTATGCCTTGTGATTTAACAAATAAATTTTTGTCTTTTTAACTTAAAATCGATTAAAAGCGAAAGAGTCGATTCTTGCGCGCGACTAATCGATTCTTGGAATCGAAAAATATAAACAAATAATCGGAATCGAGAATCTATTCTGTGAACAGTCTATCCATCCCTATATCAGGGGTGGGAAATGCTAGACCAACACGTCTTGCACCACATTCGACCGGGCTTTATGGTCGAGTTCTGCGGAAGAAACCTTTGAAATTCAAAACATACTACTTGACTTAACTTTTACTTTGCTAGAAAGTAGTAGTGGAAAGACATTTATTTTTGGAATAATGTGATTTTAGCGACATAAACAAATTTGAGGTATTTGAAATGAATAATCAACAAAAATTTTTAGTGCCAAAAAAGCATGCACTTGCTGAAAAGAATGTAATATTAGTCATGGAGCATGATGCTGGTTGGGTGATGGTATGGGGATATATGGCTGCAGGTGGACTTGATAATTTGACTTTCAAAGAAAGCACTATGAATAAGATAGACTACCTGATTATTTTGAAGAATATTTTGAATTCCTGTGTCGAAAAACTGAGTTTGGATCACTCTTGGGTGTTTCAATAGGACAGTGATCCTAAACACACTGCGAAAATTGTTAAAGAATGGATACTTTATCACGTACCCAAGCAAATGGATCGCCCCCACAATCACCGAGGTTCAACCTCATCTGTCATATATAGGATCTGCTGGATCCTAAATTTGAAAAAGGGCATGTTTATTACATACGTTTTGTACACTTTCTTTTGGAGATGAATGTATACATATATAGCAGAAGTATTAAGTATCACAGCAAGATGAACCGAATATATGAACCATAGGCTGACTGTTTTCGAAAATATCAGTTAATCTTCATATCGCACTTAACCGGTAATAGGTGAATTATCTCAATGGAATTTAGAAGTAAAACACTTAAATTTAGCTAAAATTGGTTCTGCGTTATGCAGATAATTTTATGCCATTTATGATTGGAACAAAATGTCGGCTAAATGTCCACCACGATTACATTTGTTTATCTCCACACTTACGTCAATTGTCGATGATAGTGCGCTGAATGTTGTCTTCGAGCTTCTCGAGCATTGCTGGTTGCTTGACGTTAACCTTTGATTTAACAGAGAAAATGATCTAAAACGCACGACCTCAGCGAGTTCGACCACGTAGATTTCCTAAAATTCCGAGAAAAAAGTCGGTGAACATCTTGCTATAATACTCGCTGGCATCATATTCTGTCACATTTCGAAAAAAATATAGCCCGATGATATCACCATTCTACAATTCTCTAGAATACTTAAGTAATGCAATAACCCTATATCAGTGATATTTTAAGGAAATTCAGTGAACAAATTTAAATAAAAAATTATGTAGTTTATGGAGAAAATTAGTCATTTCTTCAATAATAATACTATCACGGACACGAAGCAAAATTTAGTATTAAATCTTAATTAAACTATGGTATATACAATAATATAAGATAATAAGGTCCGAAATTTTAATATAATCACCTGAAAATATTTCCCCGATCTTCATCTTTGCAAATAGCGAGAGTATAAAATGTTTGCGTGTTCCCGAACAATGGTACATATTTGTTCATTTATTTATTAGTATCACTATAAAAAAATATGTTGAAGTTTAATTAGAAATACGAAGAGACTTTTGCGACTACACAATACTTTACAATACTGGTGGTAATAAATAGCTTGATTATATGTGGATTTAAAAAATGTTATTTATAAAAGTAAGAATATCTTGCAAACTAATTTTCCAATTTGAAAAAAAAAATCCATTTTCTATCAATACTTTTCCTAAATAAACGCAGCTATTCAACTTCAATTGCTAGGTAGACAAAAAAGTTGAAATTTGACAACTTATTTCTGCTTTCTAATTTCATTAATCCGAGGTACATATTTCAGTAGCTTCGGTATAGCATTGTCATCTGCGTAGGTAACAACTGTTAACTTATCTGCGGTAAAGAATTTGAAGAGCGTTCTTGTCAAAACAGGATTTTAGCGTAGAAATTTATGTTAATCAGGAAAAGATAGAGCGGGGTAAGTAGTATATTTTTGATTTTATACAGCAGCGCTGAGTGCCAGACACTTTCGGTGCTTGCTGAAAATTTAGGAAAATCCCACAACAATACTTATTTTCTCAAGCTTATAAGTCCAGCCATCTCTTTACTATGACATGGTCACTGTGTATCGCACATTTTTCCTAAATCGTTGATCTGAAATAATCAAATGTCTTTGTCTGGCAATCTTTATTGTGAGCAGGCTTATTGGTCTATATAAAGATAACTCACTTTTTAGGCAAAAAATAAACACAATACAAAAAAAATAAACAAATACAACAAAAAATTACTGGTATTTTCTTTTTCTTAATCCGGAAAGTTTCATCATTACCTTGTAACCATCGAAGTCCGAAAATTGTAGGAGGCTCGGATGCCGAAAAAAGCGAAATGCCATATATGGTGAGTCTTATACGACGAGGAGGACACTTTTGTGGCGCTAGTATTTTAAATGAGCGGTGGCTTGTGACGGCGGGCCATTGTGTCTGCAATGGATTAAACAAGATTTTTCAAGCATCACAAATCCAAGGTGTTATAGGTCTTCACAGTATATCACAATATCTTAATGGTAATTCAGCCGAAAAATCGACTCCTACTCGCATTAACTTTAAAAGTATTATACCTCATCCAAAATATGAATGCACCAACGTAAAACATGATATTGGTATGCAAAAAAAAATTTTTTCAATCTACTCATCCCTAAACGTTATGAATCTACTTTGCTAATTTAGCTCTACTTCAGTTGGACGCACCTTTACAATTTACAGACGGTGTGAAGCCAATATGTGTAAGTGTTGAAAATCCTCTTATAGCATACGAAAACCAGTTAGCGATTGTATCTGGTTGGGGATGGACAAATGAAAATCAAGAAGAAGGTCACAAAGCAGATATTTTAAAAAAAGTGACTGTGAAAATCTGGAATAATAATAGTTGCGAGAAATCTTATAAAATAAATGGGAAGCCCAGCAGCATAATCTCAGACACCCAATTATGTGCAGGATTCAAAAACGGAGGAGCAGATTCTTGTTGGGTAAGTAGAAAGCTGTGGATGTATGTATGTACTATGTATATATTAACACAAGAAATAAAAAAAAACAATTTAGGCTGATTCTGGCGGTCCACTTATTATGAAAGATAAAATATTAGTTGGAATTGTTTCCACGGGAATCGGATGTGCTAGACCTGGACTTCCGGGGATATATACACGAGTCAGCAAATATGTTGATTGGATTGATTCAGTCTTAAAAAACGCTAACGCTCTCTAAAATATTCTGTGATATTAATATAAGCATTACGATAAGTATTTTGCATGTTATATGATTTTCTAGATTGTAACTTAACTTATATAGTACATAGTACCTGAATTTGTAATAATAAAATTTGTTAATATATCGCTTCCTATTCTCTAAACATATTTAAGTATAGGCATTTATAGTTGTAAATAAAATACTCCCCGGTTGTATGTTTACGTCAACCGCCAAGTAATGATTTGTGAGTTTTGAAAAAGTAATTTAAACAGCAAGGTTCTGGGGGAAATAGTGGTGAGCTGTTACCAATAACTACAAGTACTAAACGATAAAAAAAAACGAAGCAAAAAATTAAATATAACAGTTATTCGCCTATTTTGTATGTACTCCTCTATTTTGTGCAGTGTTTGTGTTTGATTCTAAAAATATAAAAACTAAAAATAAGGAGCCTGAAAAAGAAGCATCTAAAGGTTTTTGATCTTAATATTAATAATTTTATGTAAAGAGTACATGCTGGCGTACGCCAATAATATAATAAAATGGGTACTGAACGAGGGCAAGACGAAATATCTCCTGTCATCAAACTAACAGCCGTAGATGGCTTCCACGTCACTGTTGACAGTCATAACTTGGAAGTCGTAGACAATTTTATTTATCTTGGAACCGGCATTAACACCAACAAAAACGTCAGCCTCGAAATTCATAGCAGAAGAACTCTTGCCAACAGGTACTACTTCGAACTGAACATACAAAGACCAAACTCTACAAGTCATTCCCTTCCTGCTATATGATCCAATCGCATGGGCGATGACAATATCTGATGAGTCCGAAAGGGAAGAACGACTGGCGCGCTGTTGTAAAGTCGGCTATAACTGCGTAAGCGGTGACTACGCCAATAAAGAAGAAGAATGTTAATATGGAACTAAAATATTATTCTGACAAGAAACTGAAATCTTGCTTTTGCAAGATTGCATGATGACACAAAATGAAAAAATCCTATATCGAAATGTGCAAATCCAAGAGAGCATACATTGCAGAATGTGATATGATATGAACGGCTCATTCGGTCAATTTATTGAGAGCGATTATTGTGCATATGAGAGCTGCCCCTGCCACGATGTCAAAAGCGTGCTTGGCGACTTTAACGCCAGGGTGGGCAAAGAAGGTATCTTTGGCACTACGGTCGGTAAATTCAGCCTCCCCCAGGAAACATCACCAAATGGGTTGAGGCTGATCGACTTCGCCGGGGCCCGAAATATGGTTATCTGTAGTACTAAATTCCAGCGTAAGAAGATACATCAAGTTACCTGGCTGTCTCCGGATCGAAAAACCACCAACCAGATCGATTATGTTGTGATAGACGGAAGACATGTCTTCAGTGTTTTAGATGTGCGAGCGCTCCGAGGTCCTAACATCGACTCCGACCTGTTGCAGCCAAGATTCGCGCGCGCCTCTGTGCAGCAAAAAACGCACGCCATCAAACACAAGCAAGGTGCGACGTCGAGAAGCTGCAATCACAACAGACAGCCGAACGATTTTCTTCTCGGCTTGCACTCCTGCTCTTTGAGAGCACTCGTCAACAACTCGGTATAAGGGAACTATGGGACGGTATTCAAACTCCTTACGTACAGCTGCAACCGAAACCATTGGTTTTCGGAAAGTACAAAAGAACAGCTGGTATGACGAGGAGTGCCGTGTCGCAGCGGAGAGAAAACATGCTACCTACCTCGCAACGTTACGATCGACCACAACACGTGCGGGATGAGATAGATACCGAGAGTTGAAGAGGAAAGCGAGACGCATTTGCAGACAAAAACAGAAAGAGTCCGAAATGCGTGAGTACAAAGAGCTTGATAAGCTGGCCGACAGGATTAATGCTCGAAAATTCTACGAAAAAATGCGACGGCTTACAAAAAGTTTCAAGACCGGAGCATACTATTGTAGATCACCCCCAAAGGTGATCTAGTCACCGATGCCCAGAGCATACTTAAATTATGGAAGGAACACTTCTCCAGCCTGCTGAATGSCAGTGAACGCACAGCGCCAGGAGAARGCGAACCCGATTCCCCAATCGATGATGATGGAGCAGACGTTCCATTGCCCGACCAGGAAGAAGTTCGAATAGCAATTATCCGCCGGAAGAACAACAAGGCGGCGGGGGCCGACGAATTGCCGGCCGAGCTATTCAAACACGGCGGCGAAGAACTGAGAAGATGCATGCATCAGCTTCTTTGTAAAATATGGTCGGACGAAAGCATGCCCAACGATTGGAATTTAAATGTGCTATACCCAATCCTCAAAAAAGGAAACCCCACAATCTGCGCCAACTACGGTGGGATAAGCCTCCTCAATATCGCATATAAGGTTCTATCGAGCGTATTGTATGAAATGTTAAAGCCCACCATCAACAAACTTATTGGACCTTATCAGTGTGACTTCAGACCTGGAAAATCAACAACCGACCAGATATTCACCATGCGCCAAATCTTGGAAAAGACCCGTGAAAGGAGAATCGACACTCACCACCTCTTC
>NW_017537105.1:7394-28569 GCF_001853355.1 Bactrocera latifrons | reverse complement strand
CGCCGGGGGAAGCAGAGGAAGAGGAAGACCTCCACTCCGTTGGAAGGACCAAGCGGAGAAGGACCTGTCTTCACTTGGAATATCTAATTGGCGGCACGTATCGAAAAGAAGAAAGGACTGGCGCGCTATTGTTAACTCGGCTATAATCGCGTAAGCGGTGACTACGCCAATCAAGAAGAAGAAGAAGATTATTGTGCATGACTATTGTGAATTGGCGCACATTCTGTATTCATTCTTAACAGAAAACTGTAACAAATATTTATATTTTAGATGGAAATTATAAAGTCTATTTAATACTTACAAGAAGATTTAATACTTACCTTCCTCAACAATTTAACGGCGTAATATGTCTTCATGTAAAAGGACAGCTAAAGCAGGGTTGTAATTATATTTCTACGTGTTATTGCACGAAAATAAACATGGGTAGTATTAGTATGGTAAAGTAAAAGTTGGCTGTAGTTCACATATTCGGTATTTGAGGGCTTAAGAAGGCTATATACTCGTATATATAATTAAAATTGTTTTTTCGTCCGTTTTCATAATGCAACATACCAATGACAGAATAATGTTGAGCACTAATTTTGGCTTAAAGGAAAGTCACCCGAGTATTCCCGAGGTGGGCGGTTTGCGTCCATTGTATTATTTTTACAACAATTCCTGTAAAGCCCCTTGGCTACTTAATGCTTCTTTCCTTAGCATGTTATGGCGCTTTTATTGGATTTCCAGACTAATTCTCTTCAAGTTGGATAGCTTTAGTGCTCTCTTCAATACGCTCACTTAACTTAATAACAGGCGGTGCCACCCCCACTTTTACTACTGCGATTCTGTTCAGCATTTTTCAGTACATTTATTGTATATCATCAAGATCTCTTAATATTTGGAATTACGTCATCTAATGCAGGACAGCTATAAAAACATTTATAGCTTTATAATTGAAATATTTTCCAATTTACTTAAAAATTTGTTATTGACAATACAAAATATATTTTTAAAATGTATAGAATTAAAAGCAAATATTGGGTAGTAAAAAGGCTTTTCGTATACTGACAATAGCCGCCGTTGCAGTCGTATATCTCCAATGCTACCAATCACATTGTGTCATACCATATAGTATTGGAAAAGTGAGATTTTAAGCTTCATTTAAATTCGGAAAATTTTAAAAAAGTAACAGCTTTTCAAAAATGAGTGAAAACAATGAAAAAATTCGCTATATTTTGAAATTTGTGAAGTTTACGGAGAATTTAATTAACATTTGAATTCATTCAAACGATTTACATATATTTAGAGGAATATGGCTTATTAACATAGAAACGCAGCAATGCGAAGCAAAATATTGAGGAACTCTCATCTTTACCAAGCAACAATCGCCATTTTTATTAGGAAGAAACACTGAAAGCGAAGCATTCATTCTGACTTAACCTTTACTTTCTTCGTTTCTTTATTAAAATATGAATTATAAAACAAAAATTAAGAAAGTTTTATGTGAATGGGCCATCCATGTATCCCCAAATTTTCAGTTCAAGTGAGTTTAGGACCATCATGACTTCTTAACAATCTGCGACAATTTTCGTATTAACAACACAATTATTTATAATTTCCGAGAATTATAAAGAAATATATGAAATGTAAAAGAAAATTACAGTCTATTTAATTATGAAATGTCTAGCAAGATTATACAGAGTTTGTCCGCAAAGTAATAGGAGAGGATTTATTGAACCAATCGAGACAATTTTTTAAAAACTTCCAAGTGCATGCTGCTTGGATCCTCTCTGTCATCTCAAAGGAAAAGGAAGATTGCCTCTTTGTCTCGGGATCATGACTCGTCACCTGTGATTACGTTATTCAAAAAATGTTCAAATTTTCTTGGCACACTTCCACTCGCCGCAATTTCTGGTCAGTGAGCACCTTTGGGACCATCTTCGCGCACACCTTGCGCATGTGCAATGTTATGAACCACAGATTTTGATAAATTTAACATCTGGGCAATTAAACAAATACTTAATCGACGGACTGAGTTCAAAACTTTGCTCAAGTTAAGGAACGTATTCCTTATGGTATAAACAGAGCGTATCAAAACAACCTTGAGTTTGAATACCACAACCACCTTATCTTAGAACAAAGGAAATGTATCTAAGCAAACAATATATGTATATAAGTTAACAGAATAAATATTTTGCTATACAGGCTACTTTACTAAGCTTAAAAATGCTCAGGAATGGCAAATACATCACGCCACCTCTACCGCTACCCACTACAAGAAGTAGTCTAAAATAAAATTAACAATCTGCAAATTCCTTAAATAATATTGGCATCAGAACAGAACACATGACTGAACAAGAAAAACTTCATATCGAAAATTTAATAAGACAATACTCAACCTTATTTGCTGACCCAAACTAGAAGCTTACATTCACAACCATTGTAAAAGGTGAAATTAGAACTACAACCGAAAGGCCAATATATTCGGCATATTTCCCATATCCTATTTCCCTGAAAGCTGAAGTTGAAACTCTCTGGTATGGATAGTACCAAAGGAAATTGACGCTTCAGGAAAAAAAATATCGACTCATATTGAAACGTATTGAACATATTGAAACGAATAATACTGACTAAAAGTTTGAAATTCCATTCCCCACATACATAGTAACTGACGTAACTTTCAACGAAGGAAAATTAGCCAATACTCTTAAATCATATTTGAACCCATCGGTCAATAATGGCCTCATGAAAGACGAACGAACACCAGGTATAAAACAAAAGATTTATGCCCATCGTTTCAACAAATACAAAATACAGTTCACTAGAAAATTAGTAAAAGATTTAACAAATTTAGAAGATCAAAATAGAGCATATATTAATGAACACAATCGTGCCCACCGAAATAGCGAAGAACACAAGTTGCAAATTTAGAAAAGTTCTATTTTCCACAAATGACAGCCAAGGTTAAAAAAATCGTTAAACAATGCAGAGCATGTAAGCTCAATAAATTCGACCGTCACCCTCGTAAACACGCCATTCAAAGCACACCAATACCTGAGTACCCCGGACATATTATCCATATCGACATCTACCACACAAACAAACATTCATTCATACCACCATAGATAAATTTTTGAAATATACTCTTATAAAACTAATTAAATCACGAGCGGCAGAGAATTTGAAACAACTTCTTAGAGATATCATAATTTCATTAGAAATACCAAAAGTTATTATTTTCGAGAATGAAAAATCATTTAATTCCAGTCCAATCATATTCATGCTGACTAATCAATTCAATATAGAGATTCACAAAGCTCCACCCTACAAAAGCTGTTCGAACAGTCATGTTGAGAGATTTCACCTTACTATTACCGGAATAATATGTTGCCTCAAATCAGAAAATACACATGAATACGCATGAGTTTGAGGAACTCCTAGATAAATCAATTTTTGAGTACAACAATCAATCCATTCAACAACAGGTGAAAAACGTCTGGAGCTTTTCTTTGGCCACAGAACAATAATCGATCCCAAACAAATAGAAATAAATAGGCAAGAAAACGTTAAGAGGCTATGAGAAAAACAAGAAGCCGACTTAAACATATGACGGTAACAAAAACAAAGCGCCTATGAAGAGTTATGACATGGGTGAGACAATTTATGTAAATATAAATGAAGGATTAGGAAATAAACTAGCTACACGATATAAAGAAGAAAAAGTTGCAAAAAACTTTAACAATACTGTCCTCGCCAAATCAGGTAAAACTGTTTGTAAAAATGTAATTAAAAACTGCTTTAAATAAAAAGATAAAATTAACGAAAATTAGAAAAAAAAAACTTTAAAATAAATAGAATATAACTTTGCTATCAAAAATAAAACTAAAAAGTAAAACTAAAAATATTTAAAATTGAAATTGTAAAAGAAAAAATTATTACATTAGTATATTGATGATAACTGAGCCAAGACCAATATTGTAACTCCATATACATTAAAAATATTAAGAAACATTTAGAGTAAGATCACTTGTAAGAATGAATGTAAACTTTTCTTCTAATATTTAAATATTTCTAAATATGTACAAAGTCAAGAAATACACCACTTAACTGCGCGGAGTCGAATAAAAACTCTTGCCAACAGGTGCTACTTCGGACTGAGTAGGCAATTGAGAAGCAAAGTCCTCTCTTGACGAACAAAAACCAAACTCTATAAGTCACTCATAATTCCCGTCCTGCTATATGGTGCAGAGGCTTGGACGAAGTCAACAAGGGATGAATCGACGTTGCGAGTTTTCGATAAAAAAGTTCTGCGAAAGATTTGTGGTCCTTTGTGCGTTTTACCACGGCGAATATCGCATTCGACGGAACGTTGAGCCGTATATATATGACGACATAGTTCAGCGAATTAAAAGACAGCGGCTACGCTGGCTAGGTCGTGTTGTCCGAATGGACAAAACACCCCAACTCTGAAAGTATTCGACGCAGTACCTGTCGGGGGAAGCAGAGGAAGAGGAAGACCTCCACTCCGTTGGAAAGACCAGGTGGAGAAGGTCCTTGGTTCGCTTGGAATATCCAATTGGCGCCACGTAGCGAAAAGAAGAAACGACAGCGCGCTGTAGTTAACTCGGCTATAATCGCGTCTACGCCAGTAAAGAAGAAGAAGCAAATAAGTATAAATAGAAGTAAGAACCATGTGAACCAGCTCAAAAATATATTCTTTTGACTAATTTTTACTTCATGCAAAAATTAACTCGCACACCAGTCACATTGTCGGTGTTTGTCAAAGTCGCTGGTCTCTCTCATCGCGTACCGCTACTCAACAATTGCTGCATTTTCGGCTTGCACCACACACAGAAACCAGTCGCACGAAAATATTTGTCCTGATCATTGTATAAACTTACAAGTAACCAATCCTTAATTTTCACTAACACATACGCAAAAATCTACTACAAATTAGGCACTTGGTACGGGTTGCCCCTAAATATTCTATTACAAATTAGGCACTTGGTTCGGGTTGCCCTAAATATTCTACTACTAAAACGTTCAAATGCCTAAAATCTGATATAGTGTGTTGCCGTGTTAGGTTTTAAAATTTATAACTTTAACAATATTTTTTTTAAATCGCTGTGTAACGGAGATAAAGATATGGTTAACTGATGAACGGTCTCTTGAAGTTGAGAGCGCAAATCGCCTATTCAAACTTTGACTGACTCGGGTAAGTTGGATGCAATTAGAACGGTTGGTAAGACATTATTAAAATTCTCCCAAAGAAAATTGTGAACAAAGAGATTTGTAACCGCCGCTCAAGATCACCATTAAAAATCAATGAAACGCGAAATTTCAAAGTGGTTGATGAATTGTTTGCGATCTGATGCTTCTTATTTAATTTTCAATTGAAAACAATACTATTTGGCAGCTAATGAGTTTAATTCACTTTATTCCACTTATAGTTGAAAAATTAGTTGGTTTAACATACCATTAAATTAAAAAAAAAAAAATATTTCAATAGCTACTTCATATTTTAATCGTTCAATACATAAAATTTTTTAATAGTACCCTAATTAATATTGGGTGTTATAAATAACATTCCCAAAAATTATTAGTAGTATACAAAATTTTTAGACGCTTTAATATTGGCATAAGTTAGGTACCCTTTATCATTTCTGTGTAGTCAAAAAGCAACTCATTTACTCTAGGTTGTTATAACGACGGACAACTGCAGCGGTGCGCTGCAACAAAGAGTACATCGTATGCTTATTTGTATATTTTGATACCCTTTCAACATTTTTCTACTATTCGAGATAGGAGGAGGATTATATACAGATACGTTCTGTAATTCTTCTCCGAGTGAATTTCAAGCAAATTCACTTTCATTGCGACATTCGGAGTTTTATATTTCTGTATAAAGTTTCCAAATTTTTTTCAAAATGAATTTCGAGGGAAAACGAATATTCTGAAAAACAAATTTACAAGAAAATATTCGGTTATTATTATTCACTTAAAATCAATTATGTGAATTTGGTATGCAAAAACATGTCAGTAAACTTAGTGATAAAATTATGCAGAAAAATATTTATACTAGTTTGTTTTCATTAAAAAACGAATTGTTAATGATTAAATAGGAGAACATAAGAATGCATAGCAGAATGAAATTATTATCATTCGATTATTTAATACCCATAGGGACATGGCCCAAGGCTTTATGGAGGATGACAAAAATAAAAAAGTATTTTTCAAACAGAAATAAAACGCTTTTATAATTGAAAGTTATGGCCAAAAATATAGTTTTATTATAGAGATAGACGTTTGCTTTGTGTTTAAAAATTACATCGGTCATCTAGCAAACCTGAGGAATCTACAAAGCAGATGGGCACAGCTCCAGTTGCAGCGCGCAATAGCGAATGAACTCATTCGGGTCTAAATCGCTGCTCCACAGTGGCAAAGCGTCTTCAGTGCACACTTTACCGCGCCTCTGAGGATAAATATTCTCCACTAGTATAAACTTGTTGCGAAAACGATCCATAGTTTCTCCAATTATGCGATTTTCGACTTAGTGCGATAGGCCCAAATAAATGTGTGGTGGACCATTTCACAAATTCAAATGAACCGAAACCAATTATTTCTTCTGCATTCACTACATCTTCCTTGACTATCATTACATATGTGCACTCGTTTGTTAATATTATTTTGATGTCAATATTTTGATTCAATTGTATGACAGAGGAGAAACGAAAATAAACAAATTTCTCGTTTTATGCAGCACCAAAACCCAGTTCATTAGTTTTTGTATTCATTTTAGTTTCCACTTTCACTCGATTCCAGAACCTGTCCGATAAAGTTGCTATAATGTAATAAAACACAAAAATTTAATCAAACTAGGTTCTGGATTGCATTTACTTTGCACACAATGTGTCAATGTATAGACGTGGAACATGAAGCGGCGCACCTTAATTTGTATCAAACGGTCAATTTATGAAGATCCAATTGCGCTTCCTAATCCACACGAGGGTTCGACTCACCCAAATACCGAAAATTTTCTTAGTTGATGAAGCCATTATGCTAGAAATGGGCTTCGTCTGAGAAGATCGCGTCTAGCGAAAAGAGCTCTTAGAAGAAAATAGAAGAACAAAGTGAAATGTGACATTATGAAATAGCAAACCTTACTGAAACACGAGCTGTCAAAATCATGTCATCCCTATTGGTAGACACTGTATATTTGATTTTTCCATATTTCCGTACTTTAGTAAAAATTTAGATATCCAGATGAACTTTGATACATATATTCATGGGCGCCCAAGAAGGTTGGTATTTCAGATAGGCGGAATCGGATCATAGCCATGACCACAAAACAATAGCACCATAAATAAGACCCCAATAAGACGCAAGGCTGTTATTTAGTAGTACAACGAATTGCAGAAGGGCACCTATGATTCAAATGTTTGTTTTTTTAAGTGGACGTGATTCACTCTCTAAAAAGTTTAATGTACATATCTTCCAAATTTCAAGCTATATTAACCAAAATCACTCAGAGCAAATATTTTTGGTATCCCTGCCCAGCCTGTGAAAATGGGTGAATTCGGATAATTACCCTGGTCACTTTCCATAAAACTGTTTGACTGTAAATCATTCGATTTACTCGAACAATTAATGTTTTACTAACACCTGACGGTACGGAAATGTTCTGTTATACCCGAACATGTTCTTACTTATGTATTGAAAACGCTCAACGAAATATGTACGTACTGGTGGTTGTTTTTATACTCTTGCAACATGTTGCTACAGCCTATAATAGCAAGCTGTAACCTGAGTAAAAATCGAGATATCGTAATGAAACTTGGTACACGTGTACAATAACCAAATTCGATCAAAACAAATATCTTAAGCATCCCCACCGACACAGTAAAAATGGAAATTACAATGAAATCAGACTACAACCTGCCTTCTTTTCTCATATAACACGATTTCAAATTCCATTTGATTGTTTCACTTCCCAGTGATTAATGAAACCCAGGGAACATTTTATAAGTACCTATAGGGCATGTTAAATGTGGTGTTGGCAAAATGAGATAAAGTCGGGTCGATGCTACCGCAACTGCCATATATTTTTGTCATGATTTTCGTTTTTCTAAGAATCCTTTTGAAGAATAACTTGATCTGTGTGAATTGTATTGCTGTTCTTCTTTGTTCGAACGAAAAAAACTACCCAAATAAGCATGATTATTGATTATCATTATTGTTATAAGTCTAAATCCAAGCTGAAAATTGCAATTCGAAGCCATGGCAATCGAACCACAAAATACCTACCAAACAAACTCAAATTTAATTAAAAGCAAAAAGATATTTTTGACCATTTTTCATGACATCACCGCCGTCCAAAATGGCTACTTCCATATTGATTGAGACGTGTAAATCCCTTTGGCATTTACATGAGCGCACATTCGGTGTAGGATTCGTGGTGGGAGAGAGACTCCGTCGCCGTCAAACTGGCGCCTGTTAGCTACCGGTTTTTTAGCAAAGGTAGCATTATTGAGCCACTGATGGAGGCTAACGAAGATTTAATATATATTCTAATATATTATACATATATATGGAACGAAGCTTTGAGGTATTCTAAAATCCAACTGTCAGCTCTCCGATGGTAATAAGTACATAGATAGATATGGATCAACTTAGTCATATGCAACCATATACTAATACATTATTTTATAAATAAAGCCAGTAACTTAACTGATAGATAGCTGAGAAAACGGACCTTACACATGGTTTGTTCGAAAAATTATAGGACTGAGTCGATTTAAAAAAAAATTATTGAACCCATCGTTACAATTCTTTAAAAACTTTCAAAATAGGCTTCTTCTCATATTTACTATTTCCGCTAAAACTTCACCAATTTGTTTGTACACATTTTTTATATTAAAGTACAAATAGCTTAAAATCTGCACAATTAGCCTGCCTGCCAAGCGGAACCATTTTTCTTCGGGTTGTGTTGGAATGGAAAAAAATTTAATTTCTCTAAATTTAAAAAGTTTATAACTGATTTTATTATAATTTTAGGCAACATGCTAACTTACTTCTATGATACTTGTATTCGATATACAGTGCCGGTCAATATAATAGCACCAGTTGCAATTATCTGTTTCGAGTGATGTAAAAATTTCAGCTATTTGTTATGTTATTTTTTTGAGTGTAAAAAACAGTTACATTATTTATGCTCTCTCAGAGTGTGTGCATTTGTTGTCAAATTTCGTAACTGTTAATTAGTTATAAAAGACTTCTCATTTCGTGCAGTCAATAAAATAGCACCAGTAGACTCTTTTTGTTTGTTTTGCAAAAATTTTTGTAAAAAAGTGAAAACTGAAGGTAATAAACATCTTTTTATATGTTTTCTAATAAATCATGTAATAATTTACAAAAAATTGTATAGTTATGGGTCGCAGAAAGCATTGTTCGCCGGAAAAACGTGAACTAATAAAAAAATTTGCGTCCGAGGGTAAATCGTATTCCCAGATAAGGGATATGCTGGGCTGTTCCAATAAAATGATAATAAATGCTGTAAGATATGAACAAAAAGTTAAATCCCGTGGTAGAAAGCGAGTTTTGTCACCCCTAATGGTAAAACGTTTAGTAAGGACGACTAAAGCAAATCCCTTTATGACAGCTAC
The DNA here is from genome assembly GCF_001853355.1 of Bactrocera latifrons. Lineage (NCBI taxonomy): Eukaryota > Metazoa > Arthropoda > Insecta > Diptera > Tephritidae > Bactrocera > Bactrocera latifrons. The sequence continues at coordinate 18,928 of NW_017537105.1, read as the reverse complement.
GGAGCTCAAAAAAACATTGGATGTGCCGGCGAGTGTGGAAACTATTCGCCGCAGACTTCGAGACAGCAGCCTGAATGCCAGTAGTCCTCGAAAAATGCCGCTGCTTTCCTCTAAGCATATTGCTAAACGAATATCTTTTGCTAAAGCACATCTAAATTGGCCAAAGGAAAAGTGGAGAAATGTGCTATGGACTGACGAATCCAAAATTGTTCTTTTTGGTGGTGGATGTTTTGTCCGTAGGCCACCCAACAGCGAATACAAGCCACAATTCACATCAAAAACTATCAAGCATGGAGGTCATAGTATTATGGTATGGGGTTGCTTCTCATATCAAGGTGTGGGTCCCATATATTGGATCAAAATCGTTATGGATTCATCGGTTTATGTAAAAATCCTTGACGAAATTATGCTGCCGTATGTTTCCTACGAAATGCCGCTAGTGTGGGTCTTCCAGCAAGACAATGACCCAAACAACCAGCAAAATGGCAAAAATATGGTTCAACGATAACTCCATCAATGTAATGGAGTGGCCTGCACAGTCCCCGGATTTGAACCCTATCGAAAATCTGTGGATCGACATAAAGAAGGGTATATCTACAATAAAACCAACAACTGTTGAAGGGCTCTGGCAAGCTGTGCAGAAAATTTGGAGCTCCATAAAAGTTGAAAGATGCCAGCATTTAGTGGATTCCATGGGAAGGCGTTGTGCCGCTGTAATAGCAAACAAAAGGCACGCGACAAAGTACTGAAAATATGTAATTAGTTTATCTAAAAGATATCTAACCAAAATTTTTGATTTATTTTAAGAAAGACCATTATTTTTGTTAAAAATTAATTGAAGTGCTATTATTTTGACTGTGTAGTTTTTAAGGTGTTTGTTTAAATTCATTAACATATTATAAACTGTTAAAAAAACCAAATAATTTTTTTATGATAATGAACTATTGCATCAAAGTATTTATTATTTTCTTATGAGTTGAATTGGCCCAAGAGTTAAAGAGATATAAACGGAGTCAGTATAAATTTATGCGTCGTGCTATTATATTGACCGCAGCTGTACATGTACAATATTATTTCGTTATATGAAAATTTTGAAGAATCTTTTGAGGATATTTTATGTTTTCATAAATAAATAAAAACTTGAGTAATTTACACCTTTCCTCTAATAATCAAACTTCTAATATTTCAATGCTCTTTTTAATTTAAAATGACATTCTATACATTGATCATTTTATGATCTTTTCGACACTAAATGACATCTTACAGTTAATTGTATGAAAGGAGTAAAGCTAGGCCTTATTTTTCTGTAAGTATTATTATAAACCATCTTCATGGTAAAGTCTTCAAGATTAACTTAGACTTTAAAGAGAATCTCCTACTCTTTAAATAGAGTATATATTAAATAAAATTTTACTAATTAAAACTTTATATTTTATAATTTAAATTTTTATCTTCGTGAATGCATATTGTTATACATGTTAATATAAAAAATGCGGCTGTTTGTCCAAGGATGAAGTGAAATCAATTTTCAAATATGCCTTCAGAAATAAACGAGTTTTAATGAACCGCTGCAAAAATAACATGGAGGTAATATAATATAGGTATAATAAAATTATGTGTGACATATAAGTCAGAAAATATAATATTATTAATTAGAATTAATATTTTGAAAATTTAAATTACTTATTATTCTACTCAAACTGTACCCTACAAGAGGGAGGTAACCATATCACTATTACATTTGTAAAATTTCACATCGTACACCACTACATATTGAAACAAATTTTTTTGTTTTTAAATGGAAAATTCTGTTAGAAAAATCTAAGAGAAACACCATACACCATACATAATTTCTGAATGCTTAATAGAGAAATGTACATATAGCTATATATTTCTCATCAACTATTGGCGGCATTATTTAAAAAAAAATGTAAAGTAAGCAATTTTTTAATATTTTTATAAATTCAAAATATGTTGTCAGGAAGGTAAAATTAAAATTAACTTGTTTCTCCTTCTAAAGAATTTATCACATATAATTGCAGAGAACGAAACAAAACTCTCAATGCGCTACCGGAGATGAAAATCGAGTGAGATTATTTTTTGTTGCGTTGCGAGAAAATTTCACCAATAGTGATTTTATGGTGGGTTGCTTTACTTTGAAAAGGCCAATTACTACATTGTCTTGCGGCCTCTAGGTTGTATTGCCTTGCAATTAGCAGCGAAAGACTTCAAATATACGAAAGATTTTCACATCAATAAGCGCATGTCCACGGATCTGCCTTTTTCTGCGTGTAATTAACGGCGTTGGTATTTTTCATTGGTAGTGTTTTTTACGTGGTCCCAAACCAAGCGCACAACCCTATGTAGGTGGTGTTTCGCCTTCTCACCTAAGCTCGACTTTAAGCGGATGTTCTTAGGCTACCCAGAGGATACTTTGTCAAAGACCGGAAGTCGTGAACATTTTGAGGTAAAGTCTCAATTTGTGACTAGTTACTATTCACTAAACAGTCTCTAGGGTTAGTCTCAAAATATTGTCTCAAATTTGAGACCTGATAGTTAGCAGATCACAAAACTAAAAAGAACTCTTTGCCATTTTGAATATACTGAATAGAGATCATCATGAATATTAATCGATTATCGTTTTTTTATATTTTGTGAAGAAATCAAACACGAAAAAGTTGAAAAAAATCCATATTATAAACATTTCGTAAATATTATGAATCATAGTCAACATATATTTTTATGCAAATGGGAAAATATCTCTGAATAATGAAATGTAATCGATTTTTGTGACTCTCCGCATTTTAATTGTTGTAAATATTTTAATTTTCTATTCATTTCTGCATTGCAAAAACCTAACGCAATAGAATATCAAAACACAAATTGTTTATTGACCATTTTTTCTTCTGCATATAGGTACATTGTAGTCATTCAAAAGCCTATTATCCGTTCCTTGTGCATTTGACAGGTTTTTCGTTAAATTTTTGACAGTAACATACGGCAGCGTATAGTGTATAGTATACAAAAATTTTTGCTTGTCGAGATACCCCTTTACAGAATAGCAGAATCGTCTCAAGTCACAAAAATTGTCTCTAACTTAAAATCTCAAATTTAGAGACTTGTGACTGTATCACAGTACAGTATCGCACTGTAAATGTAATATAATCGCCTTAAATTTTTGTGGGAACATAGTATTAAGAATTAGTAAATTAATACACTATTTTCTCTATTTTCAATTTCTTTAAATTATACAAATTAAAACAATATAAACCAAATATATATTTATGGTTTTAAGCTTTTGATGAAAAATAACAATGATATTACTATACTTGCCAAAAATTTTATTGTAAGAATCTAAATTCAGTTTGTAATATATATATGTATATATAAATGTTAATCCTTAAAACTAATCCTAAATAATTACCGAATTTGTAAAATAGAAATGAAAGATATACCTAATCAATATAAATATTTAAACTTAAAAACAAAATACCTAAGCAAAAAGAAACAAAATAAAAATTACAATTGTTTCTTTTTTATTAGGAAGAACGTAACCGATGAATAATCCAACAAATAACTCATAGCAAATGGCGAGATACCAGTTTTCTGTAACTTATAAATAGGCAATAACCTACCAAATAGCCAACGAAGAGGACACTGTTAACCTAAGACTAACGAATAGTTTTCCAAACTAGTTCGCAAATTAGAGCAAGAAAATAAATGTAGAACTTGAACTAGAACAATAACCTATCGATAACTAGGCAAATAACTTTTTCTATGTTCCGACCGACATTGAAAACATGTTTTTGTGAGAAAAACTACTTTTCGTCCATGCAAAATCAGTCAAACGAAAACTCAGTTTTCTCTGAATACTACTTGAAAACTTACATTCCACACATTATAATCGGTGCCTACCCAAGTTTAATCGATTTTTTTGGAAGACATATTTTGCCGGCCCTAAATTGTCACTTGATATTTGTTTACATTTCATATACAAATATAGCTACTCATTGTTAAGGAAATTCTCTTGTTCTTGCAAACCCCTTGTACGGTGCACCAATTGCAGAATTTTCTTCTTGGTGCAACTGCACAACAAACACACGCAAACATATATTTGCAATGGCTGTAAAATATGTCAGACCAACCCCCATGTTTGTTTTCGTGCCGTTATATATCACTAGATTCTGCAGTGGCTGCTCTCTTGGCCTTGCATATTTCGGTATAGGATTTTTGAATTTTGTGTCATCTCGCTAGAGCAAGAGAATCCCCGTATTGTTAGTTGTCAGTGATGTGCTGAACACAATGCTCGCGACAAACTGCAGCAGCGCGACAGTGAACTGAAAATGGCGTTGTGATGCGCGGAACACAATGCTCGCGACAGATTGCAGCAGCACGACAGTGAACTAAAACGACATGTACACAAAACAACGCAGTTGTCCATTTTGCATGTACACAATTTCGTTGTGGCCATAGTATTACCTTGCACTTCAATGAAATTTGAATATTTTGTTCAAAGTGAAAATTTTTAAGCAAAGAATAAGTAAATAGGTAAATTTATTTGTTTTAAGTTATTAATTGTTCTTATCAATGATGTAACATAGCTATTTTATGCTTTTATTTGTAAAATAACTTCAGGTTTGTTAGAGCTTTGAGTAATTTTACATTTTACATATTAGTGGCATCACTCTTCCTCATCTCTCTACTGTCGTTGGCAAATATAAGAATATATTGAAGTCAGCGAGAACGACAACTGTCGGCCTGCAGTCGTGTAGTCGTGCAGCCGTCAAAATAGAATATTATATATATATTGTATTTTAATATTTGACAGATGTCGTTTGCAGTGTGTCGCGATTGTTCAACACATGAAAACTCATCGAAAACACACATTGTGGATCCGAACGACTTACATTCTACAATATACAAATGTGTTCTCAAAATTTTCAAAATGGTTTTCAAAGTCGGTCCGAACATAGTATTTAACACGTTGTCATTAGCATTCAAGGTCTTTGCTTTTTATTTTATTTAATTAATTTTACGAATAAATTTAATAATTTAAATAACGTTTCACTTTAATGTGTAAATCTCTGATAAGGCTTTCGGCTAATTAACAAGTGACTTAAGTAGTGAAGTATCATATTAGCATTATTAAAGTTGATATAAAAATGTCTAGTAGCTACTTTATATAAAAAATCTGTAATCTAAATTATTTATCGATTTATCGGTAACCGTGCTGTTATTGTTTTTAAGTTATAAATATGTCAAACTCAATTGGCGCGTTTCTTTTGTGTTGATGTTACTTATAAAAAGCAATTTCTTATATTCACATGTTTTTTTTTTATTTTTTTTTAACTAATTTGTATAAATGGAAACTCCAAAGAGTTTAAGTAAACCACGTATTACACGCAATCCAACGCCAAGATTATCTGAGAGGAAGAAAAGTTTATTTTCTGATGGTGAAGTTAAAGTGGCGGGAAATATGTTGGAGGGTATTGAATTACTAGAATCTTCAAATACGATTAGAGAAATAAGCTCTATAACAACAAGGAGTAAACGTAATATTGAAAAGCTTTTAGATTCAAATCGTAAATCAAGTGCCATAAGTTTTCTTAACGATGCTCCCATTGACTTCGCGAAATCTATGTGTACGTCACCTTTACGCAGAAGTCTCCGTACCAAAAGTGTTAAAAACACATTAAAGAACACCGCTTTAATAATTCCAGGGGATAAGGAAAATACACCAAATAGTGATCAAGAAGATGGTTCTGAAGAGCAGCTGCAAAAAATGTTCAAAACCTCAATGAGATTAACCTCCAGTGGTACTCCAGAAATAGTAAATAAGAGCACTATATTTCGATCCGAACCAAAAAAACGGCATTTTGTAGTAACAGAAGAGAACGTCGAGTTAAGTCCGTACAAAAAAAATCCAAAAATTGATTTAAATGATGAAGCTCCAGCCACAATTTCAACATCGAAATTTTACTCAAGGTCCCGGCCCACAACCCTAAGTGTTGATGTACCCAAAAACTTACAAGTTCAGATAAAATCGCCACCAATAACTAATAAAAATAATTCTCCGCGAAGCCGTGGTCGTCGGAGTTTTGGACAGATAAATATTAATAAAGGGGTAAAACACAAAATAAGACGACCGATACGATCAGTTATATCGGGAGAAAAAAATATTCGAAATACCGTTTCTTCTGTAGACATTGACTTAATATTAAAAAATTTGCGCAATGAAAATCTAAAAAATCGGATCGCCTCTAAACGAGAGGAGCGTCAAAATATAGAAAAGATACACAATATTTTTCGATCATGCAAAAATCCTATAGAGATGGCCCGGCCCTTGACAGTTATTTCAGGAATAGATGATACGAACAACAATAAGACTGACTATGTTTTGCCGACAGATAAAAACGATCAAGAACTTGAAATGTCTGAAGATATTGATACAGATTTTTCTGACATCGATAGTAATTTTGATGACTATGAAGAGCTTTCAAATGCGGAAGAAATCATTCCTATCATTTCGCATGAATCAGCCACCATTGAAGCTGCTATTATTGAAAATGAGTCCGTAATTTCTACCGCACCAACAAAACGAAAATTTTTCAAATCCGCTCGAAGTAGCCTTACGCCTAAAGAAATTCATATTACAAATAATATTAGAGCTTCTATTTGCAATGGTAAATTATCTTTGATACAAGAAGAAAAGAAAGTAAAAAGGAGACCAAAAAGAAGACCGTCAAGTAAGTTCTCTTTGAATATTGAATACTCATATGTGTATTCATATCTAAATTTCAGCAACTTATGATATATCCGATGAACAAGCTACTGTTAAAGCGATTTTAAAGAATTTAGATGACACAGCCTATGGGGATATGGACGAAGATTCTATGAGCACTATAACTAATCAAACTATTAATGATCAAGAAATTCTAGCCAACCATTCATTGCAAACTCCTAACACGCAGTTATCCACTGAATTTGATTATTTAGAGTTTCGTAGACGGCTTCCGTACAATACGTCTGATCCTTCGCTAATAGAGCAACAATATTTGTTACTTGATTTTCTAATAAATAATAATATGTGTACAGAAGAGAACTTTACAATATTCATAGCAGATCCAGATAATCACAAAGAAGAGGCAGCAAAAATTGTTGATCAGGTTTTTGTTTTGGTAAATCAACAAGATTACTTTCGTCAACGTCTACCGTACAATACAGATGATCCAGAAGTGGAAGCGCAGCAACATCGAATGCTGGACTTTCTAGTTGAAAACAATATATGTACAGAGGAAAATTTTGATATTTTCATTGCAAATTACAACCAAAGACGTAAGGAGGCAGATGAAATAATGGAAACAATACGGAAACAAGAAAGAGAAGGTGTCCCCTTAAACACTTCACAAGAAGTCGATAATGAAGTGAAAATACCAAATAATATTTCCGAAAACTCGAAAATTTTAGATAATGCGAGGATTGGCGCTTCTGTTCAACAAAGTGTTGACGAAAGTCCATTACCTTTTACTCAGTCTATCGATGGAGACAAGGATAAGCTTTTCCCAATATTTGATACAAACACATGGAAGCCTTTAGAACAAATATCTAAACGAGACTTTTCACGGACTTTGAATTTGGATCGGGCGACTAATCAATACCAAATCGATGCCGGACAAAGAAACTTTGGTGCTCACCAATGCAAACAATGTGGTCTGGTTTATAGCATACATGAAGTAGAGGAAGAAAAATTGCATAACGATTATCATGCATCTTTGCATTTACTGCGTTTTAAGGGTTGGATCGATGAAGATATCGTTGCTATATACCCCGAATGGGGTTCCGACGGTCGTATATTGCGTATCACAGAATCTTCACACACCAGACGACATGAACGTTTAGCCGACATATTGAAGATTGTCGATAAGGAGCTGGGATTCGCCTCCTATGTAATCCCACCAACATTTGTCGTATGTTTTTCTACTACATTATTTTCTTTTACAAGTTAAAGTGTTCATTTTAATTACAGGCTTACTTGGCTGTCCGTAAACACCAAATTGTTGGTCTTTGTTTAGTTGTTCCTCTTGAAAAAGCTAACAAATATATTAAAATAGAAGAGCTTGACTGTTGCACCGAAGAAGAATTTCCTGCCAAGTATGTATAAACTAAGATATATGGTATTTGTCTTTTGAATCAAAGCATTTATGCACAATTAGATGCGGTATATCTCGAATATGGGTTTCTCCATTACATAGGCGTCTACATATAGCAACAAAACTAATAAATGCGGTCCAACAAAACACCATATTCGGAGAGGAAATTCCACTGGACATGATAGCATTCAGCGCGCCAACTGAAGCTGGCCGAAAGCTCGCACAGAAAGTAACACAAATAGATAATTTCTTGGTATACCAGTGAAAATAGGCATGGTGAAGGTATAGGTAAGCAACTGGAATCCATAGCCCTAGTTGTATAATTTAATTATGCAGCCTATATTTTCACCATGCATAGAAATATTTTGTTAATATGTAATGAAACTGAGATTTTTCCGTTATACAAAAATATATATATATTTAAGTTTCAATTTTTCGAAATTGCTTTATTTTGTATAAATTTTAACAAATGATCCTTAACTCATTCGTTGTCAGCTAAAATGTTAAAAGTGAGATGAGTAATATTTTCAGAATTCATTACAAAGGTGTCAACCTTTCGTGCATGCGCGCCTATTTGAGTTTAGGTTGCAAACGATATTTCAAAAACATGATGAACTACTACCAAAATTCTATGGACAGCAAAGCTCTCTGTGAATCACTAGATAAACTGCAAGAAACTGTCTTCCGCGTGCCAATAATCATCGGCGATAATAGTATTGTTAGTAGCGATGAGCAGCTACAGGTGCATCCTCACAATCATAGACGTACCCTTGTCAAATTTTATTACGCCAACACACAACAGATTAAACTTGGTATTGAAACAGCATTGTGTAGTAAAAAATATTGGCAGGGTACCAATCTGAAGGAAAGAGCAGAAATCTGGCGAAAATGTGCCGATATCATCGCAGAAGAAGACCGTCATATGCTGAACGCCGCAATTATGTTAGGACAAGCAAAAACACCGAAAGAAGCTGAGAAAGATACTTTCCAGTTAATTGGCTTGTTACGAAAAAGTGCAGACTATATAATGCGCCTATCTAAAATTAATCTTAGCAATAGTAATCCTGAACGAATCAAAACAACATATTTCCAGCGTCCATTAAACGGATTTGTCACGGCCATTTCACCATTCAATCATAACAACTTTTCTGCTCATCTAGCACTAAGCCCCGCACTTATGGGCAACTGTGTACTTTGGAAGCCTTCCAGCAATAGTATATATTCTGATTACTTGGTTTGGAAAGCTACAAAGAAAGCTGGTTTGCCTCCGGGTGTTCTAAATTTCATACCATGTAATGGCAACTTATTTGTGGACGTCATTACTAAATCACCTTATTTTGGTGGCCTTAATTTTGCCGGAAGAACGACAAATTTTCATAACATATTTAATGTTACTTATCTACGAATTAAAAATTTCAAAAGTTATCCACGTATGGTGGCCGAATGCAGTACTAAAAACTTCCATTTTGTCCACGAAAGTGCGGATGTGAATGTAGTAGCAGAAGCAACTGCCCAAGCAGCCTTCGAATATTCAGGCCAAAAATGTTCAGCATGTTCGTGCATTTACGTTCCAGAAACGCTATGGATTCAGCTAAAAAAAGACCTATTAGACCAGATAGCCTGTATCAAGGTAGGAGATCCATGTGATTTCACATCAGTAACATCGGCCGTAATCAGCGAACTTGCCTATGAGCGCATTATAAAATATATTAAGAGAGCCAGTGAAGAGTCAAAATGTCAAATTATATATGGTGGAAATTATTGCAAATCTCATGGATATTTTATAGAACCAACAGTGGTGGTTTGTAACGACCCTTTGGATCCCCTAATGACAAAAGATATCTGTGGACCAGTACTAAGTGTCTATCTGTATAAAAATAACGAGTTAGATAAGATCGTAAACTTGTTAATAAAAGAATCAAGATATGCCTATACTGCGTCAATATTTGCCGAGTCAAAAATTGCCCATAAACTAATTGAGAGATTAAGCTCTGTTTCAAATAATTTTTATATCAATGAAAGTTGTATAGGAAATATTATGGGACACCCTAAATTCAGTGGAAGCCGCCTTTCCGGCACTAATGACCACAAAAGTTCAAAATTTTATTTTATGCGTTGGGCATGTCAACAATTAATTGAAGAGGCTACATGAAGGAACTTAAATTGTATTTATTTTTTGTCTAATTTTATTGTTTCGCAATTCGAACGAACACATTTATTAATACAAAATACTAAAAATAAAGGCATATGTATGCATATACCAACATATTGATTATACGTTTCTGTGTAACTACAAATTTTATATAGACTATGTGAAAAGTTACATTATCTAACTGACATATTCAACTGAAAACTAATTGTTCCAACGTTGTTTAATCTCACCGATAAACAAAAGTTTTTAAATAAAATAAACAAGAAAAACTATAATATCCCTTACAGGTTCAAGTTTTCTTACCAGATCTTGATTTTGATCAGTCAGTTTGTGTGACAACTATGTACTATAGTAGTCCGATCTGATTTCTTTGGATATTGTATTGTTGCTGAGTCTAATCTAATAATCTTCGTTCAATTTTGTGAAGATATCTTAACAAATAAAAAAATTTCCTTACAAGAAGTTGATTTCGATTGCTTAGTTTGTATGGAATTTATTTTCTATTGTAGTCCAATATCGGCGATCTTCTGTCTTTTTTTGCTTTTAGCTGCAGTTTTAGGGACATTTTTCGCAGTGCTTTTTAAAAAGTTTTTAAAGTGCCATCCATTTTCAGTACCACAAATATTCAAGTGAAGCCAATAACAGCGTTTAATATAATAAATTTTGTTTGTTCAATAACTGTTCCGTTTTTTAGCAGGTATGTATGTTCCAGTTGACCAAAATATTTCTTTTGAAAGTTCGAAACTTGTTCCGAAAAAAAGTTGATTGAAAGCAACACCAAAACATATCTGTGCATTCGAAGACTAGTTAGAAACTTCGTGTACTCACGTGGGGGAAGTTGAGTATGTCGGCGCACCCTAATAGTGTGGATAGTGGTATGCGTGTGTGAGTGTTGTGTATACAGTTTAGGGAATTTTATTAGTCGGCTATTACACGAAGCAACTTTTGTTGCGGCAACTCTTGGTTTATAGGCGAGGGAGCGACGATGAGAGGAGAATCGCGCCGAGTTTCCAGTGTTCAGCCAGAGAACGTAAAGTATAGAGAAGGTGCAAATCGAAATATGTATGATGTTCGATTGCGCGGCTAACAGAGCTGATAGATTTATAGTAGGGAATTCACCATTTACGCTGCTATTTAGCAGAATTGAGCACGTTCTCTGCCAAAAATATATGTAAAACGACTGAATTCATGCGAGAATAAATAAAGAGAAATGCTTTGTAGAAAAATATACA
>NW_017537105.1:0-5544 GCF_001853355.1 Bactrocera latifrons | reverse complement strand
CATATGTGACTCAAAGAATGCTTTTTTACATTCTTTGTGTGACTTTGTATATTTTTCTACAAAGCATTTCTCTTTATTTATTCTCGCATGAATTCAGTCGTTTTACATATATTTTTGGCAGAGAACGTGCTCAATTCTGCTAAATAGCAGCGTAAATGGTGAATTCCCTACTATAAATCTATCAGCTCTGTTAGCCGCGCAATCGAACATCATACATATTTCGATTTGCACCTTCTCTATACTTTACGTTCTCTGGATCAATCACAGTTTAAGTAAAAATTTATCGGGTACTTACCGATTACAAAAACAACATTAAATAATAATAAACACTTCATATACCATACGATGAAAGTTGTTTGGAAATTTTAGTGTCTTTATTGATGTAGCCAGAAATAGTATTATAATTTTAGAATTGTTGGTGTTATTTTATAAATTACTACTATTGAGTTTTAGCTCCCTGTATTTAATGCGTTGTAAGTTGTTTACAATGCAATCAATCAGAAAACTAATAACATAATTTTGTTTTTTAAATTGTAAATGTATACAATCATTTTTTTTTTTTTTTTTTGAAAATCAAAAATTGATTTAAGTATTGAAAAAATTAAATAATTGATTAATAATAATACTACATCTAAAAATTAATTGTCATTTGACTGTGAACTGTATGCATTTATCCTTCACACAAACTGCCGCTCATATAAGTCATGTGGCCGAAGTAAAGTTCATCTCAGTACGGTGCATAGCGCCGACCAGGCGGCGATGGTCCGCGCATTCCTCTGGAGGAAATCATTCTATCATCGAATGAATCCCGACTGAAATCTTCATAGCTGTAAATGGAAAAAATTTCTAAATTGCCTATCTTGCTGTTAAAAGCTTAACATACCCATAGCGACTAAGCCCATTGCTGCTTCGAGGTGGTGGAGACCGACGACTAAACATTGAATCGTAACCACGGGACAAGCTGCTACCTCTTATGCTGCCACTAAGTGGCGGGGGGAGAGGCATAGGTTCCCGACGAGATAGGGGTGGAGGAGGGAAATCACGCATTCTGGAGCTTTGGTAACGTCTCTCGAATAAATCGCGAGTATCTTCAAACCGACGATCATAGTAATCATAATCCTGAAAAAGCAACAATCATCAGTGGTCTAATTAAAATATGATATTCCACGACGTGCTGTTAACGCACCTTAAATATAGATATATATAATTACTTTGTAGACATATTTATAACGGAAGAATAAAACACGACAATTCAAACAAATAAATATAACTTTTGGATTGGCATAAATTTCGAAATTGTTTTCAAACAATGCATTTCCTAGCTTTATTTATAAATTTTAATCTGATATATGAAAAGTAAACGCTATTTCGTTGTGTCCCTAGTATGTCCGGACCGCAGGACGGAAAGACGTGAAAATTGGCACAGTTATTCCTACAGATGGTCCAAATTTCAGTTCAAGAAATTGAGATTCAATTTCTGTTTGAAAAATAAATTTCACAATTGAAAAAATGTATTTCGGAAGATGATTGTTTATCACAACTTTAAAAATCAAAATAAACAAAGATTCGTCGAAAGCGTTAATTATACTAAATTAGAGTGAATACTACCACCACGAAGATTATAATCGGGGTATATCATTCGCATACATATTATGTATTTAGTTAATTATATAGCGTCCTTAATAAGCTTTGATATTTATTCAAGGGATTCAAGGCGAGCAAAGCTGCGTGTAAAAGGTACTATGTACTTATACATATATACACATATTTGTGTACATAGATAAATTGTAGCAATTCAGCTCAGAATTATTCTTGTACATCTCTTCCTTTGATCAAATTATCCCTATAAAATATACATATATATCGAAGTAAAATACTTTAATGGGTTTCTAGAGTTTCAAAGAAAGAAACGAATTAATTTTAATGAAGTTATGTACTATTTTAAAGAAATAAGTAAAATACCGTTACAAAAATATGTATGTTGGTCAATAGCATACTTAATATTATTAGTAATATAAAATTTACCCTAAAGCCATCCATGATCCTGTCGCGTAAGAATGGTGGTGGTGGTGGTGGTGGAGGATACGGATCACGACCGTACATTCGGTCTCTATAGCCGCCGGCACTTAAACCGCGATCACCGCCGTATAATCGTGGACATTCTTTAGACCAATGGCCGGAACGACCGCAACGATAGCACTGCTCCGGATCACCCATGCCAGGCTTAGGGCGTACACGGCTAGTAGAAACTTGAACTTTAAGTGGCTGACCGTCGACGACGCGACCATTCAACTCCTTGATGACATCTTGTACGTCACCGATGCAATCCAAGTGAACGAAACCGTAGTTACGAACGATGTCACACTCGACGACGGTTCCATACTTTTGAAATAATTCGCGCACTTCGGGTGCTCGCGTTTTATCCGTTAAATTTCCCACGAAGATTTTCGTTGTGGGCGTATTAGGAGCGCGACGGCTTTTCGCCGCTTCCACTTTTATAGCATTGTCGTTCAAAATATACGAATTCAAATTTTGGATAGCGTCGCGTCCCTGCTGTTCCGTTTCCATATGAACAAAGCCATAATTTTTCACGACATCACATTCCACAACGGTACCGTATTTCTCAAATAATGGTCGCAGTTCAGTAGCCTGCGTCTTTTCATCAAGATTCCCTATAAATAATTTGAAAGTGCCTGCTCCGGGCATTTCAACGGATGTTCGTTTGTAACTTACGATTTGGTGTTGAAAATTATCTGCTCCTTGTAAAAGGAGAACTAAACGAAAAAGTTGATTTTTTTACTTGGTCTGACCGGTAGGATGCGGGCGCGGCGAATCTGAGCTTTCGATAAAACAGCAACAAGCGATAGTTGACGGAACGGATGCGGTTTAATTATCCCCGAAATTCTACATTATTAAATCAAACAGGTTTTGTATTATTTGAAATGACCGATAAACAGTGCTTTCAATAAATTCTTAATATTAAAACCAAACCATTATGGCATTTGACTGAGAAGAAAACGTTAAAACACGAGACGTGACAAACTTTTTATTACACGAAGATTGACGCTAATAATTACTACACACGTTGGGTACTCAAAGATGGCGGCTAAATTTCAGAATACACATACGTAGGCTAGTATAATTTAAATTTGACTTACCTCAAACTTAATAATATAAGTATATTGCAGAAAGAGATTCGAAGCAAACTTCAATTTAAATTGTAAAACACACAAGCACTATAACCAGAAAATGATTTCATCAGCGAAAATTTTCTTCCGGACACCAATGCTGTACAGACAATTCGGATTTTCTAACGCAATTATCGATAAACGCAAAATTATTATTACGGATTTTGACTAGCAACAAATTATTCGAAGCAACTTCTATCGCTCAAATGTCGCTAAAAGTTGGCATGTATGAATTCGTTAGCCCATACACGCCATACAAATCATTTTTGTTTTCGTTCTTCACACAGTGAACATGTACAACAGGCAAGCGGAACATTTCTTCGAATTTATTTCTAATGTAGCACTTTTATCTATTTCTTTGTATTTCGTTAATACGTTATTCCAACTTTTATTTTTCTCAGTTTTATTATTTTTATCGCTTTTCGTTTGCCAAATTGCCAATTCATTTTTTATAAGATCAATAAATTCTGATAAGAAATCTTTACTAAGGGGGGAGCCTGCTTTAGAAGCTTCAAACAATCGTTTTTTTTTTGTTGCTTAAATCTCTTTAAAAATAATCTAATAATATTTACCCAAAGTTATAGATTGGAATTCGAAATATTGTCGAAGCTAGAAAGGAAATAGTGCCCGAGCGTCTAACAGATACATATATATACGATTGGCAGAAAGGGAAAATCTGATTTCTCGGTTTTTCATTTTTACTGCTATTTTTAATTGGCAGGCAGGATAGAAGAAAAAACTAAGCGTCGTATGGAATTAGGGCAAAGTTTATTATCATTAAAATTATCATCTATTTAAATAAAAAAAATTTTTTTTTGCACCTTACAAACTTATATTACACACATTTTGCATTTCTCAATCAAGATATGCAAAAGTTTTTGAAAAGACAAGAAAACCACTTTTTGTCTAAACTTACGCATGTTATCATTTCCATATTTGTTTAAAAATCCTCCAATTTTCTTCATTAAAAAAGCAATCACGCATATGTGACATGACATTTTTATTTTCTGCTTAACTTCTGCGTTTTCCTTGTTTCGTGCACATTCCTCTGTTTGAAAACAGTCGTCTTTTACTCGGCTATTCCACGAAGCAACTTTTGTTGCTGATTCTCGGGCGATTCTCTTTTACTGTTACTAATTGCATTCACACGAGCAACTTGTGTTGCGCAACTCTGTTCGAATTTTTTTCTCATTCTCTTTCCCTTTACTTTGACCCATTATGAACTCTTTACTTTAACCCATTGTCGTTTCTTTTTCCTTATAGGTATTTGGGCCACTCTATCACATATAGTAATCAGTTCTGCCAATTAAGAATACATTTTATTTATAATTCAAAATTAAAACAAAGCTTATATAACAGATCTTCACTATCGTCTGAATCAATTTGTACATTTCACAATATCTTTAATTAATTAGATTTTTTCGTCATACTCCATTTCTAAAATATGATTATGATTTGCAAATTACGTACCAAAAGATGAAATTAAATTTTTTAAATATATTCAAAATATTAATTTCAAAAATACGCAAATACTACTATGTACTACGAAAGAAAGAACACGAATGCAGAAAAACGCCGCAGCGAACTGTTACGAATAAGAATACAAAGCGAGTTGCTGAACACTGGAAATTCGGCGCGATTCTCCTCTCTTTGTCGCCCCCTCGCCTATAAACCAAGAGTTACCGCAACAAAAGTTGCTTCGTGTAATAAGGAACTTACTTATTTCTGCTAAATAGCAGCGAATATGGTGAATTCCCGGTTGAAGCTTTTCAGCTCTGCTAGCTGTCCAATCGAGCATCATAAAAAATTAAATATGCACCTTGTTTTATGTTCTCTGTGTAAACACTGTTAAAATTTCATGGGGTGAGTTTGAGATTTTGAAATGTTCAGACCAGCTTTGTTAATTCGTTAAGTTTAGCATCCACTTCTCAAAAAATTTTGCTGGTAAGCAGTTCTAAAGAAATCTAGTACTAATTTTTAATAATTTTTCCAATAAAATCCGAATATGGCAAACCTGGTTTTGCGAAGAAACATCCTTGCAAGACGGAGGTAACAGGTTGCACAAACACATTGAAACAAATTCAGCTGTTCCATAACCCTATTAAATTTTCAATTGAATGGGAGAATACGTAAGTAAAACAGAGAAAAACTATCGACATTCTAAACATATTGTAATGTTAACTTGCTGGAATAGGAAAGACCAAGAACCAATTTTTCAAGAAGAAGAAAACGAAAAGCGCAGTTTATTCAGAGAACGTATATTTATAGCAGAGAACGTCTATCATAGAGAAGGTTCACGTTTCAAATATCGTAACTTTTCGAAGGGGTACTCGGCAGAGATGGTCCAGTTTCACCA
>NW_017537104.1:186566-213328 GCF_001853355.1 Bactrocera latifrons | reverse complement strand
GTGGTTGTGAACCGATTTCACCCATATTTGGTACATGTCATCACGGTGTTAAGAAAATATTATATATTGAATTTCATTGAAATCGGTTG
Source organism: Bactrocera latifrons (assembly GCF_001853355.1). NCBI lineage: Eukaryota > Metazoa > Arthropoda > Insecta > Diptera > Tephritidae > Bactrocera > Bactrocera latifrons. The sequence goes on along the minus strand of NW_017537104.1, from coordinate 213,239 downwards.
AGTACTTCCTGAGATATGGTTTTTGGTCCATAAGTGGACGCCACGCCCATTTTCAATTTTTTTGAAAAACCTGGATGCAGCTTCCTTCTGACATTTCTTCCGTAAAATTTAGTGTTTCTGACGTTTTATGTTAGTCGGTTAACGCACTTTTAGTGATTTTCAACATAACCTTTGTATGGGTGTATGGGAGGTGGGCGTAGTTATTGTCCGACTTCTTCCATTTTTGAACTGTATATAGAAATGCCTAAAAGAAACGACTCTATACAGTTTGGTTGACATAGCTATAGTAGTTTTCAAGATATGTACAAAAAAGTTAGTAGTTGCCGGAGCCGCGCCCACTTTTCCAAAAAAATTACGTCCAAATATACCCCTCCCTAGTGCGATCCTTTGAGGCCAAATTTCATTTTAATATCTTTATTTACGGCTTAGTTATGACATTTTATAGGTTTTCGGTTTCCGCCATTTTGTGGGCGTGGCAGTGGTCCGATTTTGCCCATCTTCTTGTCATAACTAAGCATTAAATTAAGATATATAACCTTATTTGGTACAGGGTATCGAAGTAATAAGGGCCACCTTTGGGAAAAAAAAGCTTGAATAAGTGGGCTTGGTCCCGCTCTGTAATAAGTTTAATGCGCATATAAAATACAACACAAATATTATAAGAACTCAGCAGGCAGCAACCTCAGCCTGGAATACACTGCATTAATCGGGAAGTCTGATACAGGAGTTGATAGTTGAGTTAATCCGTGAAGAAGCTTGCTGCTCCTCTCCTAAAATGGTTTCTTCCCACCCATATCTCCCTTGCCGGTATATGGGCAGAGAAGGAGCCGCCAGAGTTCGATATGGCGACTCCATAATCCAGATGATTCGGTATGCAGTCAAATAATCTGAGGATAGCCAAATGTTCAGATACGCCCACTCGCGTGTTGAAGCTCAAAGCGAACGGACGGGTGCGCGGATCGTTTAAGTTTACGGAGCGTTAATATCAGTGACAGTGTTTGTGATTATTAAAATTACCGGCGCCTTATTGCCCAGTGCAAAACAATTAAAAGCTATTATAGCGCGAACAATAGACGCAAAGTTAGTGCGGGACAACATACTTCCAGTAGTTTCCCAAGAAATAGTGAAACAGTGATTTTGTGCGAACAATAGACGCAAATTTAATGCGGGAAAACTGACCTTGAGTAGTTTCCAAAGAAAAAGTGTATTAAGCGCAGTGACAAAAGTATGTGTGTGTGTGCTACACAAAGCATTAAGCGCAGAAGAAGTACCAAAAGTGTGTGCTACCAAACGCAGGTAGAATTTTTGTGAGAGGACACAATAGTGACACAGGTAAAATTCATGAGAGGACACAAGTTGAATTCTAGTGCGCAAAAACCTCGTGGAGTTTTGGGTTTTCTCTGAAATTAATCCGGCTTGGGTTTTTCCATAAGAAAAACAGTGACACTTAGTGCTTTCACATTCGGGGAAATTGTGTGTTGCTGAAATGCCTCCAACAAAGAGGAAGGGATGCAAATCCTGAAATGAGGAGGAGTACGTCACGTCCTCGGACTCCGATAGAGTGCCTCTGAAGCCGCCGGCGCCGAAAAGGAAGGCCCGTAAAGGGGCATCAGCGAAGGAGGAGGAGAAAAGGAGCAGTTCCAGCCCCTCACGACGAAGAGCAACAGCGGGGAGAAACGCCCTGCGATTGGAGGAATCAAGCAGAAGGCGGAAGCAGCGGCCACGGTAAGTCGTTCAAATAAGATTGAGGGTAGGGTTGCGCACGCCCAAGTAGCAGATTTAAAAGCTGTCTCCGTTGTCGTCAGCGATATGGTTTTCGGCTTGGGCTTGGATGCTCCAACAATGAAGAAATTGTTGGATTTTTCATCACGGTATGAGGGCCTCGCCGTGATAACGGAGAACGCCCACCTCCGTGGGCAAGTTGACGCTCTAAAGGTGGGTTGTGGGCCATCCCACATGCAAACGTATTCATCCGTGGCATCGCGCTCGGCGCCATCCCCTCCGGCACCCGTGCTGGAGGCAATAGAGCCCAAGATCCCGAGACCAGCAGAGACCTGGTCTGTACTCGTGAGCAGCAAGGCTCCTCCTGCCTCATCCAAGGAGGTGGCTAAGAAGGTAGAGAAGAAAGTGGGTCCTTCTCTTGGCGTGCGTGTGCACGCCATGAAACCAATTAAAGGTGGTCGCGTTGTCCTCCGGACCCCATCCATCAAGGAGAGGGACAAGGTGGTCAATAATACAAAGTTTGAGGAGGTCGGTCTAAGTTTGACCATAAACAAGAAGTTCGGTCAGAGGGTCGTTGTGCAGGGCGTGCACACCGAACTGAAGCTTGAAGAGTTCATGGAGGAACTCTTCGAGCATAACATTAAGGAGCGTTGTCCTGGGGCCGAGCTCAGGGTTGTAAGCAAGCCCTGGGAGGTTAAGGGTGATGGTAGGACGAACGTCTTCATAGATAGGGACGACAAAGTAATGCCAACTCGGGCCAAGTCCGATGTCTGCCGGAGGTGTGGCCAAGAGGGTCACAAAGCTGCCCGTTGCAACAATGCCCCGCAGTGTCGCAACTGCTTCTTCAAGGGTAAGCCGGCTGGTCATCTCATGATGTCCGCTGTCTGCCCAGTATATTGCAGCATGGTTAAGCGCGCACTCTCTAGGCATTAATGGGCGCGCTGTTTCAGCTGAATTGAAAGGAGTCATATGCCATTATGTGTGAATTGGGGAGTTTTATGATTGACGGTGGGTGCGGTGTAGCCTTGCTCCAGGAGCCCTACGCCACTAATGGCGTGGTAAGGGGTCTTCCTGGCTGTTTCAGGATATTTGCAGATCTCGGGGCTAGTTCCGCCATAGTTGTGAACAATGCGAACCATTCTTCACAGCTGGGAGTTTGCGTCTCTATTGAAGGAGAGTTCGGTAAACTGGTTGTCGCTAGTTTGTACTGCAAATTCAGCGAACTTCTAGAGCCTTACCTGGGGTAAACGGATAGGCTACTACTACTTGCGAGTAGTAGTCCAATTATCCTTGGACTAGGCGCGAATGCCTCGTCTTCGATATGGTTTAGTAAGGTATCCCGGCATTCGGCCGGATGCCAAAGCCACAGTCGAGTCGAGGCACTCAGCAAGTGGGTGGTGGCTAATAACCTTCACATAGTAAATGAGCCCAGCGAATTCTGTACATTCGATGGGCCAGGAGGTGTTAGCGATACTGATGTTACTCTCATCAATCAGGCAGCTAGCGGAGCGTCTGACGTTAGGTGGGAGGTAAAAGGAGGGTGGAGACTGAGTGATCATAATTTGGTTCAAATTATGGTTACTCCCAGATCGCCTCCCTCTGTGTACGTAAGTCCATTGCGGCGATGGTGTACCTGTGGTATCGACTGGAGCCGATATGGACTCTCGGTTAGGGAAGCGGTATTAGAAATACCGCTCGTGGAGTTTAGGGAATTAGGTGTGGATTATCAAATCGCTCAGCTAAATGCCTTAGTCTGGGGTGTGAACGATAGATTGCTGCGGAAAAGCGAAAGCTACCGCGGCAAGAATCTCAAGGGGTAGACGCTACTAAGAATCTAAGAGGAAGACTGGAGAAGCTTCGTGGGGCAAAATAAAGACGACCCCTGGGGGCAGATCTATAAGATCTGCAGGAGCCGTAGAAGCAATGATATAACCTCTCTTCATGTTGGTGACACCTTGTTATCAACATGGAGTGAGTGTGCAGAGGTTTTTTCCCAGGTCGGAAGCACAGTCACCTCAAGCTCAAGAGGTACATGTCCCACCATTAGATGATGGGGATTTGGGGTACGCTTTCGGCCTGATTAGATCTAAATGGTCTCCAGGCCTTGATTGTTTGAACGGAGAGGTCTGTAAGAGCTTGTGGAAGTTCATTCCAGAATACCTGGAGGCTATCTACGATAAGTGCGTCTTTGAGGGATATTTTCCACGTGAGTGGAAAAAAGCCTGGGATGTCCCTCTCTTGAAGTCCCCTGATAAGATCAGGAGCAATCCTCGCTTCTATCGGGGCATCAGTCTCCTTCCAGTACTTGGAAAAGTGCTGGAMAGAGTAATGGTGGAACGGCTTCAGGAGCAAACGAGCGGTATTTGGTCAGATAGACAATACGGTTTTGAGAATTTCAACAAAAATGTTCTTGGTATATTTGTTGACTTTAAGGGAGCATTCGACTATCTGATCTGGGATCGGGTAATTGAACGATTTTAGGAACTGAACTGTCCAGAAAATACTCTTCGGAGGAGTAATTTTTCGGACAGAAAGGCCTCTATCGTTGGAATGAATAGGAGCGTTAAGACCAGTGTGACAAGTGGCTGTCCACAGGGATACATCTGTGGACCATATATATGGAACCTCATAATGGACTCCTTGTTGGCACAGCTGGGGCCACTCTGTGAATGTTCTGCATACGCGAATGACCTTCTTATTTTAGTGGGAGGGCATTCACGAAGCGAAATAGAACGGGCGGGTAGTCAATTTCTTGAAATTGTCCACAACTGGGGCGTTGGTGTGGGGGTAGATATTTCGATGGATAAAACGGCTACAATGCTGCTGAAAGGAAAATTGTCACCGGTACATCCACCAACCGTCCGRGTAAATGGGGTCAGCATCAGGTACGTGACGCAGGTCAAATATCTTGGGCTGACCATGAGTGAGAGAATGAGTTTCACTCCCCATTTAGCAAATGTGAAGGAGCGACCGCAGCAACAGTGGGCAAAATACGATGCATTTTGAGGAGTGATTGTGGCCTGTGCCACTTACGGCGCCGCTGTATGGTGGAAAAGAGCCACGACAGTTTTGAGGCGTCAAAAGCTCCTCTCAATACAGCGTTTTATAATGCTTGCTTTCTTGTCTGTATGTCGCACCGTCTCAACGGAAGCAATGCAGGTGCTATTAGGAGCTCGCCCGCTTGTCATACAGAGAGCTGTTGCATTCAGATTAAGGACGGGTCTGAGTGTGTCATTGTTCCAGAATGATTGGATTTCTGACAATGACGCAGAGAGAGAGGGATATCTAGGAAGCAAGAGGCTCCTAGATGAAATAGTTAGGAATAAGTGACAAAACCGTTGGAATAAAAGCAGCAACGGTAGAGTGACTTACCAATASATCCAGGATGTGAGGTTTGTGGAAGGAAACCCCGACTTGAGAATATATCTGAGCTCGGGCTTCCTACTCACGGGGCATGGGCCCCTGAATGCATTTTTGCACAGGAGGAAACTATCGGAAACACCCGAATGTGCTTGTGGAGCACGCAATGAGGATTGGGTACATGTCGTTGCAGAATGCGCAATGTACTCAGACATCAGGAGCTTTATGAAAACGGGRATTAGCTATATAAATGGAAGGCTAGATGTGAGCGGTGTGCTTTCCACTAGCTGGAATGCCGAACTGATAGGGACGTGTGAAAGGTTTGCGCGTGAGTTATTTAGGCGGCGGAGACATTTAGCTGAAACGTTAGGTTAGGTTAGGTTAGTTATGTTAGGGAAGGGGGATTATTGGGTGCATGGTAGTAGTTCCGGCTACGAAGTCTGACCGGAGACTTAATTCTGGTACCACGGGGAGCAGGAGCCCTTATAGTTCGCTCCAACCTGCTCATGCGGTATGGCCCCTTGGGCAGTATCGTGGTGGTTGTGGTTTATACCCAAATGCGGGAAGAGTATTTTGATCACTCAATGTGGAGTTGCATTGCAACCGGGTGCCGGACCCAAAGTACGGCAGAGGTTTTAGATGGGCCTTGAACCCTACCAAGGTGGTTAGTGTGTCCATTCCACACTGTCAATTGGTACTGAAAGTACTAAGTATACAGTAAGGGCGCTGATCAACGCATTAAATTGATCCATTTTGCTTTGAGTACCGTGGGGTAAGGCTGTCGTCAGCAGGTACCTACATTAAACACACCGGACGTTGTCCAGATACGCGTTCCTTTAAGGATCCAGATTATCTGAGTCTTCGCGGCTTTGCACCTTCCGGCAATGTTCACAGGTGTTATGTTCAAATTGCATTAAGTGCCGTTGTTGTGGTGACCTTAATGCACCGCACGTTCTGATGAGCGCATACCGTTGAACGCTCTCGAGATTCTTTTCGAGTTGGTATTTTCCACCGAACATAATGGGCTTGACTATGGTGTCAAAGAGCCAGAGGATCACTTTCGGTGAGAGATCCCACATCTTGCTAATAGCTCCTCTACAGCAGAACAAGCAATCGGCACCTTTTGTTCTTTCATGGAAGCTTCTTATACAGGATGAGCCTTAGATATTTCACTGTATCTGAATAAAATCATTAATGTTTTATTTCGGTTAATGGCGAGACCAATTCCGATGCCCATTTTGTTATAACCCTGAGATACTCCTGCGTCAACTCGTACACGGTGCCAAGGAGCTTTCCTTTGACAAGTGCCACATCGTCTGCATAGGCAATACCCGACAGCCACGATCCGCGAGTTTTAGGTCGTTAACGACTAGGATCCATAGAAGAGGAGGGTGAAGTCCACAGGGTGAAGTTCCCCTACTCACATTTCGCCGTGCGCGCCCTCTGTTCCATTTCGTCTCGATCACTCTGTCTCACGGAAGACTGACTCGATATCAAGAAAGGTCTCAACAGCGAGGTCCTTAACCTCGGTGGCTTCTTCAAGTGACCACTAACCTGCCCTTACGATAAGCATGTTGCCCTCTTGAGTGATAGTCATTCGAAATGTGCCTCCTTATATAACAGTCCATCCGTCTCTCCGGTGTTTTAAGCAAGAAAGGGGAGAGGCTGGTTGACCTGAAATATTTGGCAGTAACATGGGAGCCCTTGCCAGCCTTCGCTATGAACATAACTCTGACTCGTTTCCAGGCCGCCGGGATGTAACCTAATCTGATGCAATTCGCAAGGATGGGTGCCAACTAGGTGCAATGCACCTTAACACCATGCTGCAGATGCGCTGGTATCATGCCGTCCGGTCTTGAACGGTTTGAACGAATTAATCGCCAGTCAAGTGTTGCTCATCCAGAAGGTCGACAAAGTTAGTACGGTCATCATGCAACACTCCGAGAGATACATCCACAGAGGACGTGTTGCTCGGAAAGTGAGCATCGAGGAGCATCTGAAGTGTTTTTTCACTGCTCATGGGTTACTGCTCATTTGCATCCTTGAGATAATCCAAGGACACAGGGTTTTTTGCGAGAATACGCTTGTATCTAGAGCACTCCCCCTTTTTTGCAGGAGTTGTGAGCTGAAGACTGACGTTTATACCACATCGGTGGTGGCCAACGCGTACACACCCGGTGGCCATGGGAAAGGTTGCCGGAGCCTCCTACGGTAACCTTCCCAGTCTACTTTTGCGTTCACAAAAGTAGGAGAGTTTCCCCGAATATTTTCGCTAACAATAAAATCGAATAGCGACTCACCTCTATTATTGGTATTCGAGCTACCCCACATTGGGTGTCGCGAGTTGGCGTTGGAACCGATGATGACGCCGGTACCATGCCCAAACGTTTCTGCCAAGGGTCCCCTTTAGTAGTGAGGGAGGTGGCTCCACCTCATCGTCGTGTGGCATGTATACGAAAATAAGCCAGACATCTCCGGTGTCACACTCCAGTTTTGCTACCACTACGTCAGCATTGTTGCAATAAGGTAACAAGACCAATCTCGCTAGCAGCTTATGGCCCTTGTTCCAGACGAAGCAGTAGATTGGCGGAGGTCGCCTTCGCATGTTGGAGGTTAACCAGGAGGAATTTCATTCTTCATACTCTCCTCCAGAAGCGCTAGTTCGTGATCGAACTGCACCTCCTCAAACAATTGTTCGAGGCTGCCGAACCGCCTCCAGCACTCGTCACGTCCCAGAGATTCGCGTCGTTTTCTATTTGACCATCACCAACGCCGTCTGCCTTATCAACTGAACCTGCAGCCTGAGTGCCATCACCTCTGGCATCCGTCGAGAGTATTTTCAGTACTACCATTTTGAACCCAAAGCTTGCACCTCCCTTGGTTTTGCTGAGAGGACCGATGGACTCCGCGTTTAGCACTATCAGCGCGTGTCGATATAGTTCATCTCCAGCCTTATAATCCTCCAGTCGGCTGGCAGCCAGACGCTAACCTTAGGGCGAAGAGGAATATCCGCTTTGTCCACGGCCTCCAGTCTGGCTCCGATCTTTCGTTGGCACATCTTGTCAGTTTGTGCACGTTGCCAACCCGCACTCTCACATTGGCCCAGGATTTCCTTTGACCACCTTCAGGAAGACTGAAGAAATAGCCGCCGCTACTCTCTTCCATTTTTCGTGGGAGATGGCATCGTCCTCCTTACCTCGATCGAGCATACTAAGTACTACGGCACCAGCGCTTTTAGCGATTTCGCTAAAGGTTGACGCGGCCCTCGTTCGTGGTTCGAGGTAGGTGTTGGCAGCGCACTCTAAGGCTTCCCAGAGTTTTAATGGGACGCTGTTGCGACATTAGCCCGTCAGCTATTTATAATGACTGTCACCTCATCATACTCAGGTGCCAGAATGCCGCCACCAGCCCAGGGTTCTTCCGAATACAAATAAAAAATTTTCCAAATTTAATCCAGTTCAAAGCCAAAAGTCGTCCAGGAGTTGTAAGGCCGTGAAGGACGCAGGTATTAGCGTAACTCAAGATGTACGTCATGCACTACATCCTCCTAAAAAGCAAAAAAGATAAATTTGAGAGAGTATGTAAGTTAAAAAAGGGAAATGTACAAGAATGTAAAGCGTAGGAGATCGTGGTCTAAAAAGGATGAACCAGCTCAAGCCAAATTTTTTGGATGAGAAAAAATTTACCTCAAATCAAAACGACTTTGGATGCAAAGATCATAAATATTATGAGCGTCTCTTACACGAACTATGATAACTTACACTATAAAAGCGAATTTAGTTAGTGAAAGGTCCAATATACATTAAGCAGTCTTATTGTAAACTTCGCGAGAACGACATTTCGAATGAACAAATTAAAACATTTTCTTCTCGTGAACTTCACATGGGAAAAATCTCCCATAATCGAAAATTTTCCTTAATTGCAAATTATGTTGTTTTACGTGAATACGACATTTGTTTACAAAACTGTAAGTTGGGAACATTATTCAATTACACAGAACAACAGCTAATCTGGGGGGTGAGAAATTCCAAGTCAGGGTGATGGTACTAGGTCAGTATAGTAAAACCCTCAAGGGTTTTGCGTTCGTATGTGTTAGTTTTTTTTTTATGACTTTTTAAATTTTTTCCTTATTTCCCATGGTATTCCATCTTAACAAATTAATTTTTTCCAATCAGGCGTACTAAATGGTCCAGATATACGAAAGCTGATTAAAAGTGACGCATTCAACAATATTTTTATTGATATATATTGAATGCCAAAATGTTACAACTAAACGAAAACACATCAAGTAAAGGGAAAAAGGGGGTTATAAGGTAATAAAAAAAAACTGACAAATACGAACGCCAAACTCTTTGAGAGTTTTACTATACTGACCTAGTACCCTCACCCTGACTTGGAATTTCTCACCCCCCAGACAATAATCCCAAAAATGTCCACAGTGTTATATACAGTTGCGAGCATTGAAATAGTAGTGGCTATTGACAAAAATAGTTTCGCTTTAAATTTAGTTTCTTTTTTGGTATTGAAGTTGATTAATATTCTAGTTATATTCTCTGTAGTGTAACGGTCCTCTTATACACAGATTATTTTCACTAAAAAATATTTAACTTTATCATTCAAAAAGTAAGTTTCTTGTTATTTTATTTATTATCCAATGAAAAAAGCTAAAAAATATGACTGTCCACATTTAGTGGACCGCGGGAAGCACTGCAGTGAAGAGGAACGAAAATGGATTCAATCTCTCATAAACAGTGGTAAAATATCCAAAGAAGTAGAAAGTCTGGTAGGGTGTTCAGCCACAATAATTCGCACGCAATTATTTATAAAAAAAAAAATATAAAAGGAGCGCAAGGCGGATTCTTTCAGAGAATTTTGTACGTAAAGTTGTAAGATGTGTTAAGACTCGGCCTACAATGTCGGCTATGGAGATTCGGAACGAACTGAACTTGCCCTGCGGTGTTCATACAGTAAGAAGACTTTTACGTGAACGTAATTTATATGCGCGCAGTCTTTAAAAAGTACCGCTACTAAAAAAAAATCATCTAGCTCGACGTCTGAAATTCGCCAAAGAACACTTACCTTGGCCGATTGAGAAGTGGCGCAACATATTGTGGACTGACGAGTCGAAAGTGGTTTAATATGGCGGTAAAGGATCCCGTCAGTATGTAAGACGCTCCCGTAATACAGAGTACGACCCCAGATTTACCACAAAAACTTTGAAACATTGCGGTTCGAGTATCATGATTTGGGGCTGTTTTTCTTATAGAGACGAAGGCCCAATTTACAAAATTACTGACTGAACCGATACGCGTACGTGAATATATTGCAGAATATTATGATGCCATTTGCTGAAGAGGATATGCCGCTGAAATGGATATTTCAGCAGGATAATGACCCGAAACATACCAGTAGGGTGGCAAAGGAGTGGTTTCGGGTCAATGGAATTGAGGTCATGGATTGGCCAGCTCAATCCCCTGACCTCAATCCCATTGAAAACCTTTGGGCAGACATTAAGAAAGCCGTATGGAATGACAAACTCAAAAACAACAATGAGTTGTGGACCGTAGTGCAGCAAGCATGGCAGAACATACCACCAAAAAGATGCCAGAGTCTCGTAGATTCTATGAAGAGGCGTTGTCTTGCTGTTATTAAAAATCATGGCCATGCTACCAAGTACTAATATCTCGTATAGATGGAACTTCCAAAAATCCTTCAGTTTAAAAGAAAAATTTATTACTTTACTACTATTTTACTGCTCTCATCAAATTTCATATATAAACACAACTTTGTGAATAAATGTGTCTTACACCCGTTCAAATTAAAATATTTTTATTAATAAACGTAGCCAAAGAAATATGATACACTTTTCCATTTCAATTGATGTTAACATTATTTAGAATTTCGCATAACTCACAGGTATGTAAACCTCGGCACGATTCCGATTACTTTGGCGGAGTAAATGGGGTATGTTCGGATAGGGAAGCTTCTCCAGAGGAGGAATATCAAAAAATAGTATAAAAATTACATATATTTTTTAAAATTTTCACGATTAAAAGTTCAAAAATGTGCACTAATAACACAAGGTTCCATTAAATTTATTCCGGTTTTTCACTCTGTATAGTTAAATATACACTCTAAACATTGAAATAAGTTCACATTTCAATTTTATTTTATAATACTTCACCTAAATTTATTACGGAAAACGAGTGTTGCCACATCTTAAACACCAAATATGTAGGATTCTTGACGACTTTCTTTGTTTGTTTTTTTGTGTGAAAAATAACCCTACCCGAGCGAATACCCGGGGGGACTGAAGTACTTTCGCGTAGTACTCCTTTCTGCTTTAAAAATAAAAAAATATATTGAGTTTTTGTTATAAAGTGGTTATATTTGTTGGTTACCATGCACTCATATTGAACGAAAATTTGAATTTTGGTACTGTAATATACTTTACACTTTATTCTTTACTTTTTATTACGTAATATGATTATATAATATTACTCATACCTATGTATATACAATATTATTATATAATATTACTAATACATGTATATAATAATACTTATTTGCTTAATAAATTTAAACAAATAAAGAAGGGCTAAGTTCGGGTGTCACCGAACATTTTATACTTTCGCATGATAAAGTGATAATCGAGATTTCAGCCGTGGTTGTGAACCGATTTCACCCATATTTGGTACATGTCATCAGGGTGTTAAGAAAATATTATATACCGAATGTCATTGAAATCGGTTGAGTACTTCCTGAGATAAGTGGGCGACGCCACGCCCATTTCCAATTTTTGAAAAAAGCATGGATGCAGCTTCCATCTGACATTTCTTCCGTAAAATTTAGTGTTTCTGACGTTTTTTTTTTGTTAGTCGGTTAACGCACTTTTAGTGATTTTCAACATAACCTTTATATAGGAGGTGGGCGTGGTTATTATCCGATTTCTTCCATTTTAGAACTGTATATGGAAATGYCTAGAAGAAACGACCCTATAAAGTTTGGTTGAAATAGCTATAGTAGTTTTCGAGATATGTACAAAAAAGTTAGTAGGGGGCGGGGCCACGCCCACTTTTCATTTTAATATCTTTATTTAGGGCTTAGTTATGACACTGTATAGGTTTTCGGTTTCCTCCATTTTGTGGGCGTTGCAGTGAGCCGATTTTGCCCATCTTCGAACTTAACCTTCTTATGGAGCCAAGAAATACGTGTACCAATCATGATATCTCAATTTTTACTCAAGTTACAGCTTGCACGGACGGACTAGCTAAAAAAAACCTGCTAAAAGTGTAAGCGATGGAGTTATTTACAAGTTTATAGTGTAATTTATTTAATTTAAAGTGAAAAATGTGAATAAAGTGTGTTTAATGCGGTGAAATAGCGTCTTGAAATGTACGAATTTTGCGAATTTTTGAACTTTAAGGTCGAATATCTCCTAAACTAAGCATTTGCGGTACCTATATCCATATATACTTTTTTTTATCAGGACGAGTTCCTCTTTCCAACGGTACCTAAAGATCGCGGCGCCAAAGAAACCTAACACCCACTACTATTTCACTTCAGCTGTACATAAGTTTGCGTCGTATAAGGCAACAGTGGGACGGCACTTCAAACTCCTTACATACAGCTGCAACCGAAACCATTGGTTTTCGGAAAGTGCAAAAAAACAGCTGGTACGACGAGGAGTGCCGTGTCGCAGCGGAGAGAAAACAGTCTGCCCACCTCGCAACGTTACGATCGACCACAAAACGTGCGGGATGGGATAGATACCGATAGTTAAAGAGGGAAGCGCGACACATTTGCAGAAAGACAAAGAGGCCGAAATGCGTGAGTATGAAGAGCTTACTAAGCTGGCAGACAGAAGTAATGCTCGAAAATTCTAGGAAAAAGTGCGGCGCCTAACAGAAGGTTTCAACTTCAACTTAAATTATGGAGGGAACACTTCTCCAGCCTTCTGAATGGCAGTGAACGCACAAAACTAGGAGAAGGCGAACTCGATTCCCCAATCAATGACGATGGAGTAGACGTTCCATTGCCCATCCATGAAGAAGTTCAWATAGCAATTACTCGTCTGAAGAGCAGCAAAGTACCGGGAGCGGATGGATTACCGGCCGAGCAATTCAAACACTGCGGCGAAGAACTGATAAGGAGTATGCATAAGCTTCTTTGCAAAATATGATCGGACGAAAGCATGCCCAACGATTGGAATTTAAGTGATCTGCCCAGTCCACAAAAAGGGAAACCCCACAATCTGAGCCAACTACCGTGGGATAAGCCTCCTTAACATCGCATATAAGGTTATATCGAGCGTATTCTGTGAAAGATTAAATCCCGCTGTCAACAAACTGATTTCACCTTACTAGTATGGCGTTAGACATGTCAAATCAACAACCGACCAGATATTTACCACGCGCCAAATCTTGGAAGAGACCGGTGAAAGGAGAATGGACACACACCACCTCTTCGTCGACTTCAAAGTTGCTTTCGACATCACGAAAAGAAGTTGTCTTTATCTGCGATGTCTGAATTTGGTATCCCCACAAAACTAATATGGCTGTTTAAACTCTTCAACCTGCTTCTGGAGAAAATAATTCGTGCTGCAGAACTAAAAGAGACGGTAAAATCTTTTATAAGAGTGTACAGCTGCTTGCGTATGCCAATGATATAGATATCTGAGTATCAGACTGGACAAGTAAGCGTAACAAATGCGTCTGGCTGTGAACGAGAGCAAGACGAAGTATCTCCTGTCATCAAACAAACAGTCGTCCCACTCCTGACTTGACTCTCACGTCACTGTTGACAGTCATAACTTTGAAGTCGTAGATAACTTCGTCTATCTTGGAAGCAGTATAGACACCTCCACCAATGTCAGTCTGGAAATCCAACGCTGGAGAACTCTTGCCAACAGGTGCTAACTCGGACTGAGTAGGCAGAAGGGTCCTCTTATGTGGAACAAAAACCAAACTCTATAAGTCACTCATAATACCCGTCCTGCTATATGGTGCAGAGGCTTGGACGATGACAACAACTGATAAGTCGACGTTGCGAGGTTTCGAGAGAAAAGTTTTGTGAAAGATTTATGGACCTTTGCGCGTTGGCCACGGGGAATATCCCATTTGGTGGAACGATGAGCTGTATGAGATATTTGACGACATTGATATAGTTCAGCGAATTAAAAGACAGCGGCTACGTTGGCTAGGTCTGTTGTCCGAGTGGAAGAAAACAACTCAGCTCTGAAAGTATACGACACTGTACCCGCCGGGGGAAACAGAGGAAGAAGAAGACCTCCACTCCGTTGGAAGGAGCAGGTGGAGAAGGACCTGGCTATGCTTGGAGTACCCAATTGGCGCCTCTTAGCGAAAAGAAGAAACGAATGGCGCTCTGTTGTTAACTCGGCTATAATCGCGTGAGCGGTGTCTACGCCAGTAAAAAAGGATTGCATCGATAGCCCAAAAACAACATTTTGCAAAATGAAAAGGATCCATAAGGTCCAAGTCAGCGGTTTTCTTTTGTGATGTGATGTTGTTTTTTTTTTGCTTCAAAGATAATTTTTAATTTCAACCAATAAAAATTTGTTTTTTGAGTGATAACTGAATACGAATAGATTGTAAGTAACACAAAACCGTCAAAATGTAGGCAGAAATTTCATTAGTAAGACAAAGGGATGCGGTCTTATTTCGCCCATTATCACAATGTAACATGTGAATGTTAAAGAAATGCCACGTATCAAATTTTGTCGAAATCGGTCGGTTTAGTCCTGAGATATGGGATTTCACTAAACAGTGGGCGGTGCCGCGCCCATCGTCCAATGTTCACACCGGCTCCCATAAAGATCTCTCATACCATTTTAGTGGTAAAATTTAATGCCCCTGGAATATTTTGTTATTGGTTTAGCACGCTTTAAGTAGGCTAAGTAGGTACTGTTACCTTTTATATGAAGCATGAGCGGGGTCTTAATTCGATTTTATTCATTTTCACACTGTAGATGTGTGTAAAGTTTTTACAACATTTGTACTCAGCGAAGTGTTTTAGGGGAAATGTACATTAAACTGATTAAAGGACAGGGAAGCGCCCACTTTTTAAAAAATTTTCTCACATGTGCCCTTTGCTACTGCGATCCTCTATACCAATTCTTTAATCTTTATATTTTAATTTTGGGCTTATCACTTTATATGTTTTCGGTTAATGGAGATTGCGCCAATCTACGAACTCGAATTTTTTTGTACTAAAGAACCCACATACTTCGCCGAGATATCTCAATTTTTATACAAGTTACACCTTGCACAGACAGTCAACCGGACTTTAACTTTCCTCGTCCTGATAATTTATATATTATACATATATACAAGTATATCCCTCTCTATCTCGCTTAGGCTTAAGTGATACGTACAATCGTTAAGGGAACCAAGCTATAATACTCTGTAGCAACTGGTTGCAAGAGTATAAAATTAACTGATTTTAACATTACGAATAAAAATACTTCTTTGTTAACAGTGATCGATATTCAAAAAATCTATTAGTTCGAAATTTATTAAGCAAAAGATAAAATTATTACATATCCCAATATTTTTTATTAATTGACTGAAGGAAAAGTAATTTTGATAAAGAAGAACTTTTTAATCGGTTTCTTTGTTGATAAAGAGTAGAACCAGCTTTTGAAAACAGTCTTTCGGATGGCGTTGATGTCGCGATAGTACCCAAATAGTTTACCGTATTTTTTTTAATTTCGGGTAAGTGGAACCGATGACAGTATTCCAAACTTGGAGAGCATCTTGCTTAAGATCGGAAACTCGRTTTTCAAAAAGTAACTCAACTCTGAGAGCATTTCGTGATCACTAGACAAAGGCGTAGAGTTTTTGCCATTTACAAGTTTATAATGTTCGCTMCWCGAATTAAATTCTTCTGTTGTATCTGGCGAACAACTAATAACTTCTTCAATTACTTCTGTAAAATAAAAATAAAAAAACAAATTTTGTTTGTATTTTGACAATTTGATTATGATAATTTTATTTTTTAATGATTAAAACGTTATCAAACTGAATTTTATTAAAATAAGTGTCGACGAACGGGGCGCCGAGAATCCTATTCCGACTTGCTTCAGCTGGCGATTTTTTTCTGGCTGGCTGGGGTTTTTTTTCGGATGGAAGTCGAAAAGTGGAATCGCGGTAGAGCAGATGTGTTGACGCGGCGCAGTGAAGAAGCGAATGTTGATGCGCGGCTTGTATAGATCGAATTGTGTCTGCTTTCTCTTTGTCCATCCTTTTTGATGAGTGAGCGTATACGTATGGTGAGTTGTGTTGGTGTCATCAGCTGTGGTGAATTAAGCTGTCTTATTAGGATGCGCCAGTTTTCCCGGGTAGAGTGGTGGGATGCTCATTTAAACATCCTGGGCCCCTAGGCGAATATTTTGCCTAGTATTGCATAGGTATATGCTGTTGCATTTATTTCGGCGTACTGCTGATAGAGTAGCTGAAGCGCGGAATACGTTCTGACAGCAGAAGTATTTTTTGATGGAGTTGTATTATACTCTTATTTATCCTAGTGTGTAGAAAACGGATTTTGGTTTGAAACATACCACATGTATTTGAATGAGCATTTTAATATTCGGGTAGATGCTTAAGAGAAGCAACTTTATTTTGCGGGTTTATTGGATAAAACTTTTTGTATTTACGATTTTTTCTTTTGTCGTTTTATTAAGTGGATTATTTATTATTTGCCTTTTCTGCGTTATCGGCTTTTAAAGGATAATAACTCCACGCCTGGCTCAGATCTGGCCAGAATGGCCGTAGATTTAGGACTATGATTTAGAGGGATCTCGCGAGAGAATGGCCGTGAATGGAGAACGGATTTAATTCGTAGAGAAGAGAATTCTTCATAATTGATTTGAAGCTTTATGCAGCTGATTCGCTTAACCTACTCATATGAGGCGCGCTTTCATAGAAGCGATAAGAGGGACCATTGACTATTGAAAGTGTAGGTGCGTCACTGTATCGCATTGGGAATTTGCTGATCCCTCAACGTTAATTTTGAGTTGTCTCATCTTGTATTATTTGTGTCGATTTTTCTATGTTTGGAAAATTTTGTATATGTAATATTTAAGTTCGTATGCACTAATTTGACAAGTAGTACTGTGCCACCGCTCTCGGATTTGTTCAAAAAAAATTTTTTTTTGGTTTTCCATTATTGGCGCAAGCCGTCCTGCGGTCCCGAAAAGTAGTATGTCCTTTTATTATAGGGACTGTCAGAGGTAACTCTAACTTTGTTTTTTATACCAATATGGGAGTGTTGGAAAATTGGGGCTCTAGTGGTAGTCGTACGACGTACCGGCCGTTATTTGATCGAGTAGTTGCGACTTTAGAAAAGTGCTCACAATACTAATCTTTTATAATTTTGTTTGTTAATGGAAGTTTCTTTAACCTTTGCGATTTACTTAATTGTGAATTAAGGTTTTTGTTCTCAACTTGAGTTGATATGGTGGTAACTGGTTCTGTAATTAGTACACTTTGTGTTTCGCTGTGCAGCGTTTGAACTTTTTGTGCCTTTGAGCAACATGATGTCTCTTGGCAATTTATTTATAGAGTTTTGAATTTCGGGATTTGTTTTTGCAACTAAACCCATGCTTCTTTTTGTATAAGCGCTTCTTTGGGGTGAAATGGGATATGTGCTGTAATGAAGCATTGAATGGTGTCTTTTGTGACAATGCAAGCAATTAAATTTGCTTTTGCAATTTTTATATGTATGCGCATGTGACAGAAAATTTGTGCAAAGTCTTTTTGACCTGACAAAATTATTTCGTTCGTTAACTGTTAAGTTTTTAAACTTCTCGCAAGATTTAAGTTTATGCCCTCTTGTACATAGTTCGCATGACTTTTGTTTTTTCTGTTCGGATGTGAACGCTTGTATTTTGTAAAAAATTATATTTGATTTGTTTTTGCTTCTAGTTTGGGGTCTATTTAAGCTTCTATTTGTTTCTTTCTTGATTTTTGGCAAGTTTAATAGTGTCGTTACTTGCTTATCGACCAGTATTCTTTCGTTTTCATATCTAGCTTTTAGAGCTCGTCATTTAATGCGAATTGTTTGACTATTTCGCCTGCTTGACCTTTAGTTTTGTATCTAAGGTGATACAATTTTTGCGCTTGTGATAACTGAGGATGGTTTATGTACACGGCCGTGAACATGTCCCAGAAGGACGGCCATTTTTCATAACCTGCGTAAAAAGTTTCTGTGTCACAAGCGGCCAACTCGAGTTGGATGCCTGAACATGCCTTCTGACTGTCTTCTTGTGACAGCTCTACTCTCGGATGTGGAATAGGTGCAATTGCTTTTATTAGCTTTTATTGATCAGAGATCATAGCTTTTGTTTCTTCATATTGGTCTAAGCAGTTTTCGTAAATTGCGAAAGCCGAGGATTTAAAATTATGTGGCAAGTCTGAATCGTCAAATTCTAATATGGCGTCATGAGCCGCTTGGAGGCGAGTCCAAAAATTTTTAAGATTTTGGCTTTTTATTTCTAATAACGATTCCGAGTTTTCGTGAATCGGTGAAGCGGTAAATCTAGTGCAGTATCTTGTTAAACTGTCACTTCCTGAAATGAATTTAACAACCTGTTTTGAGCGTGCAGCTCCTGCAGGTGTATTTTGATTTGTGTCATTATGAACCATATTTGCAAAATAATATTATTTATTTATATTATAGTTTGAAAATATATTTGAATTAATTACTATTAAAAACCGCGTTTTTTTTTAAATAAAATATTTGTTGTCCGCATGATTTTTTATTTAGCTACACCCTAATACTTGGACTTATATGTATGTATCAGAGACCTGCACGAGTAATTAAAAAAGTTACATGTTAG
This sequence comes from Bactrocera latifrons, assembly GCF_001853355.1. Classification (NCBI taxonomy): domain Eukaryota; kingdom Metazoa; phylum Arthropoda; class Insecta; order Diptera; family Tephritidae; genus Bactrocera; species Bactrocera latifrons. The sequence continues at coordinate 194,299 of NW_017537104.1, read as the reverse complement.
CAAGCGGCGATGCCGATGCGGCAAGTACACGCTACGTAACGGTACCTTGGCATCGTGGGTATCGGCATCGCCGATTACTAACATGTTACTCAATTAGTATTGTGGGCAAAGAAAAGAACTGGTATTTTCGCATTAGCAAAGTTTTTGCATTTGGGCTATTATTTAAATCTATATAATGGAAGCTTTACAACGTATTAAAAGAGGTGTTTATAAAATTAGTGATGCATCGGGTTCAAGTGACATCTGGTAGTTTTACAATAAAATTGTGGATACCAAGACGGGGGAGAATGTACCCTATGTTATAATTTCAAATTGTGCAAAAACATTCAAATTTGGTAAAGGGGCTAGTTCTTCAAATATGAAAAAGCACACATGCTGCAAACGCCAATCCACAGAAGAAAGTGACTCAGTTCCAATGAAACGGTTACCAGTTAATATCAGTGGCCAATTACGGGAAGAAGTCCTACAGAATTGTTTAAAATTCACTTGCCGTGATTTCCGATCTTTTGAAGCTGTTAATGGCGAAAAATTCAAGGAATTGGCACGTTGCTTAGTGGAAGTTGGTGTTAAAATTGGCACGAAAAACTTTCAATAGATGACATTTTGCCTCATTCCACTACTATATTTCGTAGATTCCACAAGTTGCACCTTAGCGAACGTGAAAAGTTTATCGGTGATATACGTCCATTCATTGAGAAACGTTGGTAAATCTCCGGTATATTTAGATGTATTATTCCTTGTCTGAAAAAATTTTACAAAATCCTTAGCATGTGTGCGTTTACGATGAATATGTGGACAGATAATAAAAAACAAAGACATTTTATTGCTTTGTTTACCTCCGAATTACAATATTGTGATGACAATGGGATTGCTGTGAAGAATCCCAATGCGGAAAATTTAATTGGTGCCATAGGACTCAAGTTTGACGAACTGAACTTAGATAGAAATTTGTTGGAAAAAATTACTTTTACTACAGATCAGGGTTCAAATATCAAAAAGGCTCTACAACATCATTCAAGAGTAAATTGCGTAGTATATGTGCTCAACATTATTTTGAAGCACGCATTCGAACAGAAACACTTAGAAGTTGTGCTCCTAATGTTATGGATTTGATAACAAAATGTAAGTCTCTTGTCGAAAATCTGAAGCGAACAGGCAGAAACCAATTGCCTGAAACTACCGTGAAGCAAGAGTGCTCTTCCAGATGGAACACTAAATTTGAAATGTTTTACTCTATTCGCAAAAATTTCAATGCTATTGAAGATATTTCAGAGAAATCTGGTGAAGCTCATCGTTTGTTCGGAAACGTATTAGAACCATTCAAAAATCTAACATTGTTGTTGGAAGGTGAGAAAAATTCAACTATATCTTTAGTATTACTACATATGTATATCCTAAAAGAAAAGTTGTTTAAATTGCTACATGAAGAAAGTGACAATGAATTCCGATCTATACTTACAAACTGTTTAGATAATATTTTTGATATGAAATTCTGTCCAGACAAATCTCATAAGATTGCTGCTTTTCTATGGCCAGAATATAAGCAGATGCGATACTTAAGCAAGTTTGAACGTGATGAGGTGTATAATTTAGTGAAAGTGAAATTGAACAAAATCTCAATGAGCATGTCTGCGGAAATTCCCCAAGATTCTCAATCTGAAAGTGTAGAAATGGAGCATTGTATCGGGGATGATATGCTTTCAAAATACAAAGACGTTCATTTGCTGACTGGCTGTGAAAGCCAAATAAATATGCAGATTGAAATATACAAAAATGCATGTTATACAGAAAATTGCGTTTTGAATTGGTGCCGGCGTCATGAAGATGAGTTTACATTGATGGCTAGACTGGCACGACAAGTTTTATGTATTCCAGCGTCTAGTGCAGCAAGCGAAAGATGTTTTAGTTTGGCAAACCGTATATTAGAAGAAAGAAGAACAAATTTGAAAGGAGAAAATCTGGACGCCATTTTATTTTTGCATTCACAACAAAAAAATTAGGTTCATATTAAATATTTTTTATCTTTAATTCGTTGCTTATTTTGATCGAAAATAACGAAGTATATTAAATTTATTTTTATTTATTGAATTAATTTATGTTGTGTTATGTTATGTTATATTGAATTAATTTATGTTTAAATGAAGAGAATTTTATTAATTTTTTCCTAATATCAGGTAAATACGAAAGAAAAATCACAAGAATTTGCTTTTATGTATGTACTTCGTTTCATTGCCGCGATACCGATGCGCAATGTTACCTTCGCATCGTGGTAATCGTCAGAAGTGTTACTTAGTAACGTAATCGTACGATGCCTACCTTAATCGAGCAGGTCCTTGGTATGTATGTATGTGAGTATGAAGTTGCTTATGTTTTGTGCAATTGAGAGCTCGTCGAAGAGATCAATATGCTTGCTTTGTACATAAGTATGCACGAATTGTTTGTTATGCTTTGTTCGTAAGCAATTGAGAGCTCGTTCGAGAGATCACTTAGCTTTTGTTCACAACACAATACAAGAGGTTTTGCTGGATAATTGCAAATTTGGACTTTGAATATTTGTGTGTACTAATATTTATGTGTTAATATGTATTTTATATAGTTGTCACAGTTGCATATGTTTTGTTGAACTTTTTTTTCTTTTGAGATTTTGTGTTTTGCCTCACAGGCAGATTTTGCCGTATGTTTGTATGTATGACTTTGAAAAGGAGAATGAGATTAAAATCGGAGATGAAAAAAGCATGTTTGTGCTTTTAAAATGCACTTTTGTAGCTTCTACTAGACCCGCCGTCTAATATACATTATAGATATATGTGGTGGCAACCACATTACCAAAATGCAGCCCTGACGAATTTCCTTCATTACTGACGTTTCCACTGTCCTTCGTGTCAGCGCCCGCTTTGTCTGTAAGATATCCTTCTTCTATCTTTTGCGCTTGCTAAGCACACACGTGTTTTAACGACTCGTGCAATTTAACCAATTCCTATACAACAAAGTTGATAGACGAAATAAATAAAAGTTATTAACCACTCGACACAAGAAGATTTATTTAAGTTTTGCAATTAAGTAACCGCTTCAATTGGTGACCCCGCACGTTAGGAACATGTCAAGCAGCCATAACCTAAATTAACGCTGCAATCGCGCTTTCAACACCACATTTCAACGCAAAATGTCTCTGGACGACTCAATCAGCGCTCCGTCGCAATCAAACATTCAGATTTCTAGGGAAACCTCCATCAAAGCTCCACCATTTTACAGCGAAAAACCTGCGTTGCGAAACTCGAGTCGCAATTTTCAGAAGCGGAGCATTCTAACAGAAGTCGACAAATTCCACGTGGCCGTGCCTTTAATTGACACTAGATCATTCTAACAGAAGTCGACAAATTCCACGGGGCCGTGCCTTTAATTGACACTAGATCAGCCTCCACAGTCGAAGATATAATTTTGGCACCACCTATTAAAAATCCATACAGAAAACTTGAAGAGGCACTTATTGCACGCTTCTCAAAATCTAAAGAAGCTAATCTTATACAATTATTGGACGGAGAGAGCCTAGGTGACAAAACTCCATCTCAACAMCTGCGTCATCTCCGTAGTCTCGTCCCGGACATTGATGAGGAAGTTCTCAAGGCGCGATGGCTATCACACCTTCCTCCCCAAATGCACGAATGCCTCGTCAAACAGGAACAAGCTGATCTCAATAAACTCGGGGCTGCAGCCGACAAGCTTCACGAGGTGATTAAACCGGCCGGCATAGCAGCTGTTTCAGACCTGGAGACGCAAGTATCAGCCTTGGCAGAACACCTAGCAGAACTTTCAGCCATCGTAGCGCGCTCACGTGAACGGACCGTTCAGCAACGGCCTAGATCACGTAGCAGATCTCGCGTGCTACCAGCAACTTCATCCGGAGGGCTTTGCTGGTACCACGCCAAGTTTGGCGCCAACGCGCAAAAATGTACAACCGGATGCAAATACGAGGAAAACTTCAACAGGAGTCGTTAGTAGCKGCAGTCGACTCCCCTGCAGCCTCATGCCGCCTTTTCGTAAAAGACCTGTCCACAAACGTTCAATTTTTAATCGACACAGGCTCCGACCTCTCAGTTTTCCCGTACAATCAATCAACTCGTTTTTAGAAACCACTCAATTACCTACAGCGACGCAGATTGGGCTATTTTCACAGATGCGCTGTCTTCGCTGTTTTGCAGCAGAAAATTGATAACTCATGGCAACCACTGGCGTTTTTTAGCAAGAAGCTGGACGAAAAATCGTCCGAGCGGTCGACATACGATCGTGAATTACAAGCCATATACGAGTCTGTAAAACATTTCAGACACTCCAAATATACATACATATGTATATCGTTGTGGAATATATCTATTTTGTATCTGTTCCCAAATATTCCTTTTTTATTTTTTATATTATAATTCTAATTTATGTACAAATATATGTATATACATATGAATGTTCGCTCTGCGAGAAGAACGTAAAAGCGAAGTGAGTAACGTGCAGGTAAGTATGTTCCTTTGGATATTGTTGATATTGTTGTTGATATAACACACTTGTATATTAAAAACATATATAGAGGTGAAATATATGTATTTCCATTAGATAAATTTGCGAATATGTATGCATGTGTGTCTTAAATTTATTTTATGTAATGATATTATTGGTTGCCTTCGCTTACAAATTTTAAGCAATCCTGCTTATTACTGGATAGAGTATAAGAGGTATTGCCGGATACAAATGCAAGTAAATTTTCGAGTATTTATTTTATCAAGCGCATTTTTTATAACAAGTTTTATATCGGATAAAACTGTAATATTGGTCATACATATTTGCATATATTAAATTAAGATGAACATAATACGCTCACTTTTTACTCTGAAAGGTATATTTTGTAGGTTGTATGTCTGCGCAGACATATGTGGCCTGGCTTCTGCGTTCCTCGTTCTATGTCCCAGCTGGCTATCCCTTGTGCTGATGGTTGCTTGTATATTTGTTTTAATTGTGCGCGCCCGTTTGATCCGTTTTTGTGGTTTATCGTTGTTTTAGTGTTTAGCGCCCGATTTATGTTTTGTTTTTAGGTTTCGCGGAGTTTATTGCTTTTTGGTTTGCTTAACCTGTTTGGTAGTTTGATTTTTCTGAGGACTTTATTTTTGTTTTTGTCACTTCACCAGAAAACCATTCTTGAAATTTTTGTCGCCTCACTGATATACATACATATATAAATAAATATGTATGGGTAAGCTATCTTTTTTTCTGTTTGTTTGAGTCACTTTGTTTTATTTTGTTTTGTTCGTTTCTGCACTTAGTGTCACTGCACTTTTTTAACAAACTTTCTTTCGCTTTCTATCACCACAGTTTACTTTTAATTTATTTAAATATCAAATAAAATCCGAAGGTGCCTTTCGGTAAGTTTAATAAAATAAGTAAGTGTTTAATAAAATAAAAAATAAAAACAAATTTTGTTTGTATTTTCACAATTTGATTATGATAATTTCATTTTTTTATGATTAAAACGTTATAAAACTGAATTTTATTAAAATAAGTGTCAACGAATGGGGCGCAGAGAATCCTATTCTGACGTGTTGACGCGGCGCAGTGAAGAAGCGAATGTTGATGCGCGGCTTGTATAGATCGAATTGTGTCTGCTTTCTCTTTGTCCATCCTTTTTGATGAGTGAGCGTATACGTATGGCGAGTTGTGTTAGTGACATCAGCTGTGGTGAATTAAGCTGTCTTATTAGGGTGCGCCAGTTTTCCCGGGTAGAGTGGGTGGATGCTTAACTCATTTAAACACCATGGGATCTTGAAAATGAATATTTTTAAATCTTGGGTCTACCAAAGTAGATACAGCAAGTATTTGAATATGTTCAGATGGTAACAAGCGTTTACTGATTTCAGATATTATGCTCTGCTTAAGATCCTGACCCAAAGAACTATTTGTTTTGATGTTTTTCATTTTTAAGTTTAGCATTCGTACTATGGGAATGACTTTGTTGCTAGTAACATAGTCTTCTCCACATATTTCTTTAGTAGCAACTTCTATAGAGAGTAAAATTTCAAAGATTTCAGTTAACTCTTCATTACCTTTTGCAGTTATCATTGGAGGAGCACTTGTATGGCAATTAATATTTGATTAATCTTTGGTCGCAGATGTAAAAATCTTTCCACCATATAAAAGGTGGAATTCCAGCGAGTGCTGACATCTTGTATTAATTTTAGAGCAGAATCCTTTCGTAATTCATCACTCGCCACTATACTATGCTTGAACCAGGTGACAATCCTTTTAACAGATGCAATCAATTCTGGTAAATGCTTTGTTTTTGCAATCGATTTTTGAGCTACTAAATTCAGTAGATGAGCAAATCAAATAATATAGCATTTTTTTCCAAATGAGATTGGCATTCTTCTAATGTATTCAGCAGTATGCCATTCGTCTAACTCATAAACTCCTACGATGTGATGCGATCTACGTCAAGAAAGTGTATAGTGACACCAAGAAAACTCTTAGTCTGCATAGTATCCGTCCATACGTCGGTTGTCAGGGTTATATTACGTACACCTTTGATTTTATTTTTAAAAATATTCTGTGTAACTTCTTATCGGTTCTCTAGCATTCTCTTGAAAGTATGCCTGGATGGGACTTTATACAGAGGAGTAACTGTTTTCATTAAGTTTAGAAATCCTTCATTCTCAACAATCTGGAACGGCTGTGAATCTTTGCAAATCATATACAAGATATCCTTTGCAAGTCGAAAGCCTTTAGTTCCACTTTCAGAAAATTCAGATATGCTCCTGAAACTCTCATTTAGTGTCGGCTGGAATAATTTTTTGCGAAGAGACGATGCACCTATGTCACTTGCATTAAAACTACAATCAGAATCAATTGAACTGTTTTCATATAAAGCAGAGTCAGGTGTAATTCTCTCAGCAGAAGTAGAAGCAGTTGACATTAAAGGTTTTACGAATGTCTCCTTACGTAATTTCTTTGCGTCTGTTTTATGAACTGTGTTCTCGTCGTTGCTATGTTTCCCTAATAATGCGCTATGCATTTTTTGAATGTGTAACCTTAGATTTGTAGTGTTGCCACAAGTTTTTATGAATTTATGGCAAGACCAACATTTGGCTTCGATATTTTCAAGTTTTTCAAAAAATTCCCAGAAGCGACTTTTTTGGGGGAATTTCTAATTCTATTCCTGTATCCCTGACAACATACAATTAAGTTAAAATAAAATTCAGACATTAACTCGAATAACCAAAACGTGCAAAAATACTTACTGAAAAGTACACAAAAAAAGGTACGTGGAGTCCTTACGCGCGGATGAAGTTAGACTTCTTAGCGATATTCCAAGAAATGCATATCATTTTGTATGAAAGAAAACTAGAAAACTTAAATTTACATTTTATAAATTTATTATGCACATTTTATAAAGCAAAGTATAAATGAWGGAATTTTGACTCGGAAAGTAGTTCTGTTATATTGTATATGCGAGGCATATTGTTGCTTTTACACTAACAAAATATACAGCGAATTGTTAATCACAAAAATACCAACATAAATAAGTATGACTTCAGCCAAACAAAGAAACACGTGTATGTGTATGTGGCTACAAAAAGTTTTAAAATTTGAAAGAAGAAAAACAGCAACAACATACGTATCAACACATTTTCCCACACAAGCGTCGCTGCCCATAAACTATTTCTCGTCACGATGGCAAAACTGCTTGGAAGAAATGC